>NC_079894.1:4684878-4984878 GCF_024868665.1 Triplophysa rosa
CGGGTGAGCGGGAACAATCAACATGGCCGGAGGTGTGCAGGTGCAAGGCATTATGGGGGATGTAGTTCGTGAGTCGTTACATTGGGTTTGCCCCTTTTTGAACCGACAATGGGTTGAAACAACCCATCTTTTTTGAGTGTACTTAATGATCAAGATAGGATTTCCTTTCAGATACCCAATTAGTATTTAACATCCTTTTAGCTTTAATTCAGTAACTTCAAATACATTTCTTTACTGGTGGTACAAGATATTGATAAAATAATAACCACATATAATTATCTCCTTTATTCGTGCATATAGGTTTTATTAATTATTTCATGTATGTTATACTGTATATTGGTAATGGTAAGCATAAGGGACCAGCTGCAGTTTTGTCAACACTATAAATGGCACTGCTCAGAGTGCACAATAATTATGTGTTCATTTTCTAAGATCTGTCACATCTGCTTTATGTTTCACTATAAACATACTGCAATCTGCTCAAAATGAGCTATACTCTGCGGCTTCCCATAATGTACCCCACCGAGGCAATTAAGCTGTTCTAACGCTGATGGAAAAAGAAATGACAGAAGAAAATAAGAGTATCTGTCAGTACATCTCAGCTGTCCATAACTACAAAAATACTACATGACTAATTTTCACAAACACACCATCTTTTTGCTCCATCAAACACTAGCCGGACCTCTAAACAAGCAAATGATGGACGACTGCATCTTAAGATGAGACGGATGAGAGAAGAAAAGTCTTTCTGAAAGCAAGTTTGTTGACAATGGCGAAAGCATTCACGCTTAACCAAATCCCCACACCCTCGCTGGAGTCAAGGCTCATTGAGATCTCTAAAGACTTTTCTTCTTACTGATTGCTAGAAGTTTAAGAAAAACCAGGCGACACCTTTTATTTTCATTTGGAAAGGCTTTTAGCCGTTCACACCTGTCTGTCTTGGGTCAGAATGAAGGAATGTGATGTGGGCTCTGAAGTAAAAGCCTAATGAGTTAAAAGCTTTGTTCTGTGTTTTGTCCATTTAGAAGCTTATACTTGCGGATGGCAGTCAGGACTGTAGTCATTGCAATTGACATCTGCATGAAGAAAAGCCTAAATAGAGGAATGTGACTCTACAAAGCCGAATTAAGACGGTTAAGGGACTTTCGCAGTACTTGCTTTTTGTTGTGTTTTCACTGCAGGAACCAGGAAGAATTTTAGTTCAGGAACAACTTTTTGCAGAAACCTGCAAAACGTTTTTGCTTGGAGTTCCTTCAAGGCAGCGAGTGCCGCGTTTGTGTTTACATTTCAGTTCCGTTATATGACCCGCAGTGGGAAAAGAAACCATTTCTGGCCGGTCCGGATCGACATTGAGTGGAACAATTAAGCTACGGTTAAGCGCGATGGTGAAAAGCATTCTTAGTTTGCGTACGACAGAACTCTGTACTGGTTCTGGAACTTTGTTCCTAAAATTATCCGGTGCATGGGGAAAATGGCATTAGTTGATTATACACTCTTCAAAATAAAGATGCTTCATGATACCATAGAAGAACCTTTCCTTTTTTGTCTAATTGGTTCCATAAAGAGCCTTTAACATCCGAAGAACCTTTCTGTTTCACAAAAGATTCTTTGCGGTCAAAAAAAGGTTCTTCAGATTTTTAAAAAATTGTAAAGAAAGAGATGGTTCTTTAAAGAACCTTTGACTGAATGGTTCTTTGTGGAACCAAAAATTGTTCTTCTATTGCATTGCTGTGAAGAACCTTTTAAGCACCTCTATTTTTAAGGGTGTAAGCTTACACATAAACAGTGTTGCTGAAAAAATGTTTAAAAGGATCCCTGGGTATAGAGCGATGTATGGCTTAATATATGAACAATGGCATTGACTTCATAATTGTGAAATAAAAAAACAGCGTAACTGTCACAGTATTCAAAAACTTTGAAAAAATATTTTTACTTGGAGGCCGCCATTTTTTTGCGTCAGAATAGGTGATGTCAAATGGTTGCGACCTAAACCTGTTCTCTTTCGCAACAGCGAAGCACACACGTTTTCCATATATAACAGTTAAATATGACACGTAAAACATAAGATCAGATATACAAACACACAGGGACAGTAGGTGGCGGTATGTCCTCTTGACACAAGCCAGCCTGCCAGCCATAAAAGAAGAACGAGTTCAGTATTAGACGTCTGTTCAAGGTGAGCGTGCGTTAAATCATAGCTTTAAACTACATTTAAGACTATTTAAGACATCAGCATCCACCATAATCGTATACTTTATACATTATGAGAATATACTGATAAACACAATAATAATGCTTGCGGTTTGGTTATTTATTCTGTATTAGAGCACACGTGAATATTAACCCCCGTCAGCTAATGACCGAGGGAGACAATAACGTTAAGCTACTTATGTTGATAAATCAACATCAAAAAGTCAAAATCTGGATAAAATGCATTGTATAATGGCTTAAACATCGTGTATATGATAAATTCGAAATGATTTTGGTTATTAATATGCATGTATGTGTTGTTTCTGACAAACAATATTAAAATGTAGGAAAATACACCAAATAGCGTCTTTATTTTCTTTCTTTCTTCTTTTAGCATTATATAAAAGGAGGAGCGACAACCAGACCTGGACTTTACGTTATGTTTTATTATGTGTGACAGGCAGTCGACCGTGAGGGAGCTGCCAGCATTTTACTTTCGTTTTGCTGTTTGTTTATTTTATTAGTTTTGTTGTTCAATGTTCGCCGGTTCCCTCCTCCTTCTTCCTTGCTGTGAACATTGTCACACATATATATATATACTGTATATATATATATATATATATATATATATATACTGTATATATATTATCCTACAGAACCTTAAATTTACTGAAGAACTGATTAGTGTGTCGGTGTTTAGTTTAGCTGTGCGTGCAACCAGTTTACGTCATCGAGAAAGAACATGGCGGCCTCCTTAGGTTAAAATGAGTATTACATTTAGGGTTTTTTTAAGAACTGAAAATATTTGGTGTGTTTCTAACAACAAATTCTAGTAGTGTAAGGCTATTACAACGCATTAAGCCATACATCTCTCTATACATCGGGTTCCCTTTCAGGAAGTAAGAGACATTGTTCATAAGATTGTTGGTTTCGTCATTGAAAAGATTTGCAATTGGAAGGGAGATTAAGCCCATCGCACATATCTAAATATTGAAACAGTTATTATGAGATATGTTTGAAGGGCTTATCAACACTTGGCTGTTTTTCGCAAAAGACTCGGGAGGGAAATAAAAATTCTACTTAGTTTAATTGGAAACAAACCTGCTCTCCAATTAAAAGCTATTGAATTTGAACAGCCATTCTGCATATATGCAGACTACCAAGCAGTTTCTTTCTGCTAATTCAACTGGGGTTATTACATTGGTAGATTATTATAGATATGGATTTTTGTTGCACAGGGTTTTGTGAATTGTCAGACCTTTACTGCATGTTTTATTTGTGCACCAGCTAATTTGAAATGAGTAACCTCACCTTTACGACATCAAGTAACCTCACCCTTACAACATCCAGTTAATGAGTTAATGTCAGGGTTATATTTAAAGCATTTGATATCATTTTAATGTAAGCAGAATTAACCTATTAGAAACCCCTAAATGAGAGATTTGTCCATGCAGTCAGATAATTATCACGGTCGTGAGGATATAGGACCTTTGGACCTCATTACACTCACTTCTCTCACCATTTACCCTTTCACTCTCTGTATCTCTCTCACCTTAAACAATCCATTTGCCCTTTTTCTTTCAGAGTGACAGAATATAGGAAAACAAAATGTTCACGGCTTAGGTGAAAACTTGAAATTACTTTACCCGCCACACTAAAAATACATCCCACTTTTTGCTCTGTTTTTGCCTTTCGCCTCTCTAATGGCCAGTGAGGTCCTAATCTTCTTGTTTTGCAGCTTTTTATTGTACATTTACAGTCATTGTTAAATACTTGCTTGTGTGTGCTTCCAAAAGTAATAACAAAAGTACAGAAAAATAGTTACGATGCTAATTTCAAATCTAAATTATATGGCGCTCGTTGTTTTAATCTCGGCTCTACAAACAGGATTTCAATGTATATGCAAATTCAAATTCTTGTGTCATTTTCTTGGTATTTTCTTTTTAGTTTTTAGGGCTTATTTTAATATATGACTCAATTTCTTCTTCTTTTCTAACTGTCTTGGATACTATAGTAACACAAACTGTGCAACATCCTTGGCAAGAGCATGACTATTATCATACACATGACTGGAATGATAAAAAATACACTATAACCAATAGATGCTGTTTACAACAAGAAACCAGTGATTTTTAGCCGTCAATGATCATGTTGTGGATGTGTGCTTTGTTAAGCGGTGTGGAGAGAGCTTTGTTGGAAGTCATTGAAGGCTCCCAAGATGCCCATCAACAGACCACGTGGCATTGAAAAGCGCCCGACACTACCCAAAGCTCTCTATTAGCAGTCCAAGCACCTGTCATAACAAACAAGCAAAGCTCTCTTCTACATTGTTACCCACAGTACATTTCAGCCTGTTCAGTTCGAACCTCAGGGACATGCAGCGGATTTAATGTGAGATTCTTCTCTTCTCTCAGCAGAACGGCTAAACAACTGCATTGCAACTGAGACAAATTAAGTACAGTTATCATTTTATTAACACTTGCTGTACATTCGTGTTGCTAACGTGTAAGCATGTAGCAGATGGAAGTGAGATATACAACATCTCCTGACAGTTCATTACACATGACCTTAGCAGATAACATCAACAGACTGCATGCTTAATGACAAAAGCTGTCTTGCTGTCTAAACTACTGCGCAATATGTCAGTGATTGATCAGCTCAATTAGCATCTCTCACGTTGTTACTGGGAGTTGTGGTCGGAGTGTTTTATGATGCAACCTTACGCGTTATGTAAACTCAATTAAGTAGCTTCTTCTTCAGTATCTGGAGGAAGAAAAAAGCCACTGGGGAACCTTTAGTGGATGGATGACATGGCACAAATAAATTCCAGTTTCTTAATACCATGGGATTGATTTGAAGTACTTAAAGGAGTAGTTCACTTTAAAATATGACCTCATTGACTTTCCATAGTGGGAATAAAAAATACTATGGAAAGTCAATGGGGGCTTATTTTGAAGTAAACTACTCCTTTAAATAACACGGTGTTTGTTTAGTAACTCAGTCAGGAAAGAACCCGTATTTAAAGGGATAGTTCACCCCAAAAATTAAAATTCTGTCATAATTTGTTCACGCTCATGCTGTTCTAAACCTCTACGTGACTCTTTCTTCAGTGGAACACAAAAGAAGATATTTTGAGGAATGTCTCAGTGGTTTTGTGTCCATACAATGGAAGTCAATGGGGGGCAGTGTTGTTTGGTTACCAACGTTCTTCAAAATGTTGTGTTCTGCAGAAGAAAGAGAGTCATACAGGTTTGGAACACATGAAGGTGAGGTTTTGGGTGAATTATCCCTTTACTGAAGCGAATAACAATAGGGTTACAAGGCATACAGTCAGCTGTTGCATTGATTTCTATCTTGGTGTCAATCCTAGGGCTACTGAATATTACAACTGCAATCCGTGAATTTGTTCGGTAAAAAGTAAACAAAAACAGTTAGTGAGGAACTTTTAAAATTCTGTGTCTTACCATTTTCCAAAATGTTAATACCTGGGATAATGACTTGTACGTTGAGTTGTGGGGTAAAGTAAACTGCAATTTTATGTTTCAAAGAGAGATGGCGATAGAGACGCAAAAGTACACATTGCATCTTTAAAAATATGACTTGATAAGAAAACATCACATAAAAACAACATTAATGTATGACCGATACCGTCAGTGCTTTTTGTGGAGAAAAGCACATATAATCACCAAGCAGAGTATTGCAGACAAAGCAAAAACAAAAAAGTGCCTCATGAATTATATAAAATTCTCCATTAATGGCTGTCACTAGCTTAATACTGCCCACTAAAGATAACACATCACGTCATGACCACCATCTTTGTCTCATTGGGCAAAAGTGAACACTTTACTACTGTGTTTAACAGATCAGAGTTCACCATCTGACAAAATGCAGTTAAAATAGAGAGTTTATCAAGACTACCAATGAAGAATGGAAAAGAAGGTGGTCTCTTTATCTGTGATGGAGGTCAACCTTACCAGGCAATATGGCAGGAGGATTAGATATGGGGATTAGGCTGCCTAGTAATTGCAGCTCATGGAAGAAAAAAAATATATATATATGCAAAAACCCTGTTAATCAATAAATGAGGTGAGAATAAGCTGGGAGGATGAGCACAGGGTGACGTATTGAGAAAATTGCTCCAAACCAAATCAGTTTCAGCCACCTGAGATTAAATATTCAAAGAGAAATATGCAATTAAGTGCTCTACGGAAATAATGTATTCTATTAGTTGTAGGCCTACATAGAGATTGAAAACTATTTGCACATTTGGCCATTTTCTACACATGGGAGTTAAAAGTAGGCATACATAAACACTTGTAAATTAGAACGCACGTTCACGATTCGGCTTGCTGTTAAACAGTTTTCATTAGTGACAGCCGGGATGGTGAGGAATGTGTCAAGCTCAAGGTTATCCAAGATAAGGTGTGACGACTTCAGCCGAGTTTCAATATCGGCTGCCGCGCCGTTGCCCCCGCCAGATTTATAGTGTGAATAGAAATCCAGCATGTCGCCGGGGCCATCACTCTTGCTGGTTTTATTTTTCTCTAGATTGTCATTCCATTGTAAATCTTAAGAATTAGTGCACCCTCAAATCTCTCCGTAGACAAATCAGACCAATATGAAAAACGTCGACTCAGAGAAGTAGAAGTGGATGCGTTCGGCAGATAGAATCTCAACGGATGTTTGGGGTGTTTTTAAGTCTCGGGAAGAATTTGCCATCCATCATTCGTCGGGACTCTAATAATTCTAGTTAATCACTGTCAGCGAGTGGCAGAAATATTAACTATTCATTACCCCCTTTTCACACCTCACAAATGAAGTATCGATGTATCTTAAAACAAAACATTGCTGCAGGACATGATCTCGATGCTGGCGGAGCAGTGGAGCTTTATTCACGTGCCATATAGACATGCATCTCCAGTGAACGCATCCTTTAAGCCCCGTCACGGCACAGAAATACAGCGGCTGATGAAAATGCATGGTATGTATTATTTATGCCACTTCTCACTGTAGCAAAAGAGCAGCTGAGATTGAAAATGCATGTTGTCAGCTGCTAGGTTCCCCGGGTGGAAATCAATAGAGAGGAGCACTAACCTGCCACCAGCCCCGATGACTGATTGAATTCAGAGAGGCTGTGAGGCTTAACGCACTTCAGAAAGGAAACTGCCATCTATTGGAGGCATGCAACGGAATAATATTCCAATTCTGGCGCGGATGGTTTTCTTTCCCAGAGTGCACTGCTCTTACCCTTCACTGCTCAGGGACTGCTGTCGATGAATAGTCATCGGCTTTCTGAAGTGGGGACCACTCGCAGGCATACTTCGTGATCTCCATCTCATCCCTATAGCGGTTTTCTCGCTTGCTTCATTCATAAGTGTGCAACCAGTTACAATTCTAATTACCTCAGACAGTTTTACCATTGCTTGCTTCTAATTAAAGGAGTAGTTCACTTTCAAAATTAATTTTCCTGATAATTTACTCACCCCCATGTCATCCAAGATGTTTATGTATTCGTTTCTTTAGTCGAAAAGAAATTAAGGTTTTTCGTGAAAACATTCCAGGATTTTTCTCCATATAGTGGACTTCAATGGACTCCAAATGGTTGAAGGTCAAAATTACAGTTTCAGTGCAGCTTCAAAGGGCTTTAAACGATACCAGATGATGAATAAGGGTCTCATCTAGCGAAACGATTAGTCATTTTCTAAAAAAAATCCAAATGAATATGCTTTATAAACACAAATGCTCGCCTTGCTCTGTTCTGCGATGCGCGTTCATGACTTCACGTAATACTGTACGTAATTACGTGGAAAACTTGCACGTTCAACTTATAAACACTGACTCGGTACTTCCACCTACGACAAGTGTGACCTTTTCAACGTAATTACGTTCAGCTGCACTGAAACTGTAATTTTGACCTTCAACCAATTGGAGTCCATTAAAGTCCACTATATGGAGAAAAATCCTGGAATGTTTTCATAAAAAACCTTAATTTCTTTTCGACTAAAGAAACAAATACATAAACATCTTGGATGACATGGGGGTGAGTAAATTATCATGAAAATATATTCTACTCCTTTAAAGGAATAGTTCACCCCAAAACAAATATTATACAGTAAATGATGCGAGAATTTCTAAACATAAGAAGTGCCTCAACCGTTAAAGTGATAGTTCACCCAAAAATACAAATTCTGTCATCATTTATTCACCCTCGTGTTGTTTAAAACCTGTATATGACTCTTTCTTCTGCAGAACACAGAATAAGATATTGTGAGAAATGTCTCAGTGGTTTGGCAAGGGGGGGTCAATGTTGTTTGGTTACCAACATTCTTCAAAATATCTTCATTTGTGTTCTGCAGACGGAAAACATCATACAGGTTTTTAATGATATGAGGGTGAGTAAATGATGAAAAAAAATTAACTTTAATTCATATATTCGCAAAGAGATTATGGACCCGTCAACGGGTTCTTATTTTCAGTTCTGGCGACCCACAGCGCTGCATATTTTGTACGTCTTCTTTATTTAACATCTAATTCAAATCTTCATGAGCATGTTAGAAAACAAACCACCGAGATGCTAAAGGAGAGCATAACTGATATGAAAATTTCATTTTTCCATCATTAGAAACACCCTCAACAGAATGATCGTTCATGCGCTACGTGCGTAAACTCTGCTCAACATCAAGTAACATGCCTTGAAAATCTTTCGAAACATACATTTTTCAGATGTTTCTCACATGTATGCTTTGTGAACACCAAGTCAGAACAAAAGGCAGACCTTAAATAAAATATCAAACAGAACATTGCATAGCATACCACATGGACATATTGTACAGGCTTAGAACACTACAAGGCTTTCCCATAACATAAATAACCAAAATTCACTTTAGTAAGCTTTAGTAACATCAATAAATGAACCTGATGCCGCGTGACTTTGAAGACAAAGTCACCCTTTGCGGTTTAGTCATCTGGTCAAACTCTGGGCACACAGGAATTAAAGCAGTTTTGCCCTATAACCATAATTGTGCATGCAAAACCATACCGGCGAGAGCTTATTCCCTAATCAAATATCCAGTAGATGTCCACGATAAGATTGTGTTACCTTAGTCTGCAAACACACACACACACACACACACCTAATGCTAGATAACCCAACCGACCTGAATTTTTTTGCAACTAGCATTTGATCATTTTGTTATGTGCTGCATTATAATGCATGTTTCTTGATGTGGCCTGAATGTGATTGACAGCGCTTGATTCTCTCCTGGGTAATCCGAGCATTAAGAATTGATGGATGTGACCCTACATGACTGACAACGGTTTGATGTCAGTGGCATTTAAAAAGACAATATATGCATAATTTGTGACATGAATCAATTCTATCACTGTAATAGGATAGAGATTATTAAGAATAGAAATAAAAACTGTATAGACGTAAATATAATGTGCTTTCTGGTGGCTTATTTAATGTGCATGGCTTGTGTGTTCGACATCAAAACATACACTGTAAAAAAATAAAAACTTAAAGTCGGCACGAAATTCAAAATGATCATTCTAATTGTTTTACACAGTGTTGCAGTATTTATTATAAATGATCCGTGATATCATTACAGCGACTGACTGATTGCAAACGTGAGTTCAAATCTTTCAAAGATCCAGTCTGTTCTCGATGGATGAAATCAAGTCCCGCCCTACATTTTTCTTTCATTTCAGAAGTTGTTACACTCGGGTATCCGTTACGATACGAAAAAAAAATACAATTGCTACTTCTGTTTCATGCCGACTTTACATTTAAAGTTACATTTAATTAGCTTCATGAGTCATTTGAACTAAAATTATATTAAACTGACTTATAAATATGATTTTTTACAGTGTAGACAGATTTTTTTTAAGCACTTAAAGAACTACTACAGTTTTTCACTTAAAAAACCCCTCATGACCCTCGGCTTGCGATTTACATTTCTTGACATGAATGAGAATTAATGAGTAACTTGAATTACTGTCCATAATTACTAAAAAGCATTATAATAAATAGTAACACAAGCATTTCGAGTATTTTTAAGAGGAGAGAACTGCAGGAACATAACGTCATAATGTCTTAGCTTCTGCATTATTACATCAATTGAACGTTGCAACAAACGTCTAAAAAGGCATCTTCAAAACTCAGGCTCCTATATGTTCAGAAATCAGCAGCATCTTATTCAAGTGAAAAAATATAATAAAAGCTTTCTCCACCCCCACAAAAAAAAGAAAAAATGCTGCTATCTAAAATTAAACGTAGCATGACCAGACCACCGACTGTAAATTTCTTTTCACTTCTATAGGCGACACAACAGTCTGCCTAGAAATCAGACTGAGATGCCAGCAGGCTTGATCTTCAATCCTTTGGAAATATTGTGGGACACCGCATCCCTAAAGCTTTTGTTCTGATAGGTTAACCAATAACTCATATGTCTTTTGTCACCATGTACTGAAACGAATGACAGACCAGAGGACTTAAAATGTCTCGCTGTACCATTTTTCATGGTCTGCAATTGCCTTTACTCGGGTTTGTTTAGTTTTGCTTGTTTGTGTTTCAGAGTTGCTTTTTATAACACAGGCATATTCAATCCAAGCAGGCACATTAAACTTCAACCAACTGTAGTATTTACTGAATAACATGCATAAACATACTGTTCAATGTAAAAATAAATGTTTTTTTTTTGCATTTGGGACTAAAACAAACATCAAACAGCTCTAGGTATTATAGGTTCAAGTTTACAAGAGTGAATAAATTTAACATGCACTTTAAATTGATGTTGCCCATGATGTTGTTTTTTATCTCTCTCTTTACTTAGTTGCTGGATTGTTTAGGGATCCTGCTCTGGTCCAACTAGAGTACTTGTTTACAAGCATTCAAGGTCTTTTGACCTTCAGCCTGCTCATCAGTCGAAAAAAGTAATAAAGAAATGGAAAAGTCCTGTTTTCATTCACACAATGGATTCAAACCACACTAAAAAAAACCTGTGCGGTTTCTGTAAGCAAAAAGATAGCTTGCTGTATTGATCCCCGTTCTATTTTTGCAACATGCCTCCCACTGATCGACATTTCTTCTTCCTCACCAAACCAGTCAGCATGCCTCCAAATTAGACATTTTGGATATGTTTATTTTTGTGCTCGGAATAATTCAACAGGCACGCACCGAGCAGCAACTCCCTTCGCGTTCCACGATCGCAAGCTGCTTCAATATTGACAGAAAATGACATCAGGAGGCCTGACAGATGATCTGTTATTCAAGTCACAAAGCAACTTGATGGATTTAAGCACAGAGGACAAATACTCAATCTCTTTTGCCGGAAAGACACCACTGATTCACATCAACAGTGGGGCCGCTCGACTTGTTACAGTGGAGTCAAATGTCACTTGGGAAGCAAAATCATTAAGGCAAACACTTTGGAGATTACATTCAGTTCTGTATTCCTACGAGCATATTTCAATATTCACATCTTATTTAATAAATGGTGTGGTGTATCGCATCATTCCTGAAGACTCCTTCAAAATTCCAGTAGGCAAAAGTCCCACTGACACTAACAATAATTATATTAACAAGAGCTGCAAGCAGCACCACCGGGGCCAAGCCCACACTTTGCCCAGCGTACACTTCCCCCACATGCCCACACTTCCCCCAGTATGCCCACACTTCCCCCATAACAGATCCATAACAGAAAATTCTGTTATGGATTACTCACCCTCTAGTTGTTCCAAACCTGTATAAATTTCTTTGTTCGGTTGAACACAAAGATATTTAGTAGAATGTTAGCAACTGAAAATTCTTTGGCATCATTGACTACCATAGCAGAAAAAAATATAATGGTAGTCAAAGGTGACCCAGAATTGTTTGCTTTCCTAAATCCCCCAAAACATATTTTGAGTTCATCAGAACAAAAAATATACAATACCTAGGAAACCATTCAGATAAGTAAATATAGCAATAGAAACGTCTTTTGGCAGTTTTTGGCAGTTTGGCACCGGAAAATAATTGGGCTAGTTTTCATTCCTTTTGGGCCGGTTTTGAGGGGTCATTGGGCTGCTTTCAGGAAGCTAGTTAACAAGATCCCTGTGACCAGCAGCAATGACAAGGTATGCTAATGTATACATGATGACTAGCTAGAATTCTATATAATCTAGTTCAGTGATGAGATGGGACTATTTTGTATTTAAATACCTTTCAAAAAAATGTATTGTATTTTGTATTTAAATGTGTTTAATCTTAGTATTTTTGTATTTTCAAACTGAAATACTTTTTGCCAATCAACCTCCTTATTAGACTGCATAGATGGGCAGTGTTTCAAATACAGCCATTTGAAATACTAAATACTATTATTTTGTAATAGTATTTTGAATTTAAATGCATTTAATCTAGTTTTTTTTTTGTATTTATTTGTGTATAGCCTAGTTAATTCAAGAAATCAGCAGTCTAAAGAGGTTGATTGGCAAAAAGTATTTTGTATTTTGAAAATACAAAAATACAAAGACTTATTTTAGAATGTTAAGTTCTACTTCTGTAGTTATTTTGGTGAAAGTAACTCAAAAGTAATACAGGAGTCTTGTAACTAATTACAATTCTGAGACAGTAATATTGTAAGGTAAGGGATTACTTTTAAATAACAGTAACAAGTAATCTGTAATGTATTACAGTTTGGAAGTAACTTGCACAACACTGGTTGGCGTGCTTGACCCAGCATCCCGGGGAGAGCTTTCAGAGGTTCAAACATTGACATGTGCCAATCCCGCAGGGGCTGAATCAAGAGTGTAGAGCAAAAGTAGCAGAAATACAGAATATAAGAGGAACAGATGTCGGGAGTGACAATGAAAGAAAGAATGTCATTTTGTACTTACCTTGCTTCTGTTTGAATATATTTACAAACACTTTAAGTTGCACTACATACATCGCACTTTATTTTATTTTATTTTATTTCATTACTTAAATGACATTACATTTAGTTTGTTTACATGCTTGCACTATTTGTGCACATACTTGCAAATTGAAAAGTATAAATGCGCAACATGAGGTTCGAACCGGCGACCTCTTGCTTGACCCAGCAGCGTTCAAGGGTAATAAAAAAATATAAAAAAAAAGAGTAATATCTCACGAACGCTAGGTGGCGCTGTCTTGAAACTTAAAGGGTACGTTTGGGACTATAAGGTGACGCGTGTCAAATTTGTATCACACGGGTCAAAAGATATCGAGATTTATGACAAGTTTCAAAATGGCGGACGAGCCGATCGTTCAATCGCGACATAATCATACTCGCCCGATCCGGCATGATTCGAGGAATCCGTAGACACAGAGATCACGGTTTTCTGACAAACATTTCAAAAGTTAAGAGGCAAAAATATACATTTTTAAAATCTCGAGACCCATAGGTGGCACTGTTCCCCATTTTGGCCAGGACCCCCATTCCGAGGTGTAGTTGACACGTACCAAGTGTCATATCGATGTTTCAAACATTGGCCAAGTTACAGCCGTTTGAAAAGTGCATTTTTGATCTGTTGGTGGTGCTATAGAGTGAGTGCTAAAGACCCCATACTTGGTCACGTGACTTATTAGTACCACCTCTACGAGTGTGCCAATATTCACCATTTTCCCACGTAAGGTTCATAGCGCTACCATAGACTACCATTGGTTAAACGGAAGAATAATAATACTGACAAGAACAATAGTATAAACATAATAGAACAGCACAATCAATCGTATTTTAATGGTGATAATGATTTCTGCTACCTGCGATTAATTAAGCATAACCCTTGCAATATTAATGTGTTAATAACAAACACAAAACCTCATCACAATAAAATCAGACTATGGTTTACTTTTAGCAGTGTACCAATGATAGAGTGCTTTTAGTTTTCAAGTTTATATACAGTATATAACAAATAATAATGGGCTATAAAGTGTAATAAACGCTGAAGCAAAATAAAAAAACGTCCAAACTAACAGAATAATTGTGATTATTAATCGTGATTAAAAATCAAAATAATCGTGATTATCATTTGACCCATGATGGTGCAGCCCTAAACATAACATTCTTGCACTGTTGTGGATGCTAATATTGTTTAGTTATCATTCTTGGTGTGAATGGGCCTCAAAGCTAATCTGGGAAACAGGCTATGCGAGTCTGACTTTATAAACCTACACTTAGCTTCCTAAGGCAAAATTAATGTAATCTTCTTCAAGCCCTTGGGAATCTGCCAGCAAGCCTCTCCTAATGAGTTTTCATAAGTACTGGATGACTTGATGCCGCGCTGCATCTTTAAATAATTCTCACATGTTGCAATTTAGATTTTTCCTCTACCAAATGACATGAGATACTGTATAAGATGATGTATATTATTGTAAGAATTGTGAGTCAAGCGGTCATGGCTAAACCTTAGCAAATACCCCCTGGTCTTTTATTATAGAATACAAGGTAGGTTTGACAGAATAAAATCTACAATTTTATGATGTCAATACTTGACTAGATCACTGCATCTGCTCAGAGCACTAAAGAGATTTTCACTACAAGCCACCATGTACTCGAAAGTTCTGAATCAATGTGTGAAATATCTGCCGTGAATATCTCTTTTCCCTATAAAATAATTCTACAGGGACACTATTTTAAATTCCAGCTTAAAAGTATTCAATATATTACAGACACAAATTTGATATTGGATCCCCCAATTTTTCACATCAATTCTTATTTAGTGATAACAAGAATCCCTGCCTGACTAAACCGAAGAGGTCCAGGTTTGCCTGGTTAACATCTCATGCTTTAAAGTCCCCGTGAACCGGAAGTTGCGATCGTTTTTACTTCAGTATTCTGACACATTTCCAAGTGAAAAGGAATTTCAAAAGAGAAAATTAGTGGGCGTGGCTTGAGTTTTTCACAGCGAATTGATTGGATGTGTAAAAACAGCTGTTGCATTGATTTTGAAATGAAGCTGGCAGCAGACTGACAGTTGAAGGGGAGGAGTTAACGGATGCTCCGACCAAGCCGTCTAATTTACGTCATTTGAGATGGATAGTCATACAGGGCGGAAGTGCATTTTCAGGTTTTTACGGAAGATTATGAGGGTACATGAATTTTAAAAAGAAATGACACATTGATAAGCTATTTACTATTAACGCTGCAATACTTCATGAAAAAATAAGAATTGTCATTTTTAATTTCACTGGGACTTTAAGTACAAGCCATCTTTTCTCACTTGAACCAATAATTTGAGCTAAAAGCCATAAGCACAGTCCAACAACCTTCATCAGTGCCTGGCTAAAAATGTTTCTGAATGCCCTAAAGCAACAATGTTAGCATGCAGGTCACATATTTGCAGGCATGGTGTTACCTTTACCAGTCATGCAACAGCCATTGAGATGCATGTGCGTACTTACAGATGTCTGCATGGTATTTCAGACCTCTTGGGACTGAATTCAATATATACAAGATATACTTTACTGCTTGTGATGTTTACTCACAAAAATAACAACGCTTCTGACTTCTTATATTCAACCCTTTCAACTTCATTTATTGCCTACTGAAGCCGCTAATTGTGTGTCATTATAAAACCCTCAAAGTTTTCGAGTTGAAAAAATAACACCAAAGAAATCCGCGAGTCGCACGTTCACAAATATAAATTACGTGCATCTCATGGGCGAGCCAATCCCTACTCCTTTATTGATGAACGACAACAAGCACCAGCCAATTATTTCCTTTGGATCTAGTCTGAGTGCTTTGAAAAGAAAATAAGCCGTCAGAAACAAAAAGTATAAAGGCAGCGAGCTCATTATCCCCCCAGTACGTCTGCAAGTTACCTAAAGCGCCTTCCCATCAAAACGCTCGGTTTATTCTCCACAGAGAGCAGGTCCCCTGAGATTACAAAACAGGAAAAATTACACAGAAACAAATTACGGAGGCCTAAAAGCGTCTCGGCTGGAATTTATTATAATTACCTTTCTTACACAGTCATTGCAAGTCTCTACAGCGTTTGCAAATTCAACATGGTCTTCATTGTCCTTTATCTGACCTTTTACGTGTCACGCAGACTTTTCTCATATTTAGGCCAATCGGATGAATGGGAGAGGCAGAGGTGTTGCACAACAGAAGGAAACCGAGATAAACAGTTCAGCCTCAATACATCTCATCACTTCTGCAGACCGGGTAGGTTTCTAAAACTCACCATGCGCATCGACTCGGGCTGGCCTTCAAAACAGCAGGGCACAAGAGAAGGTCTCAGTGAGAGCTAATGGAAACAGTAAACAACATCAGAAACCGTGTCTTTCTAGATGAACAGTGCACTGGCTTACCTGCGAATTAATGCAAACATCCACCTGCGATGCTGTCGGACGTGGGCGGGTACTTCAAAGTACACGCGGCCGTGTAAACAAGCAGCGAGTGTGTTCTTAACATAATCAAATTATCATTAGGAAAAACAGCGAAAGCTGTATGTCGTGCACAAAAACTGTGTTTACAGCACAATGGCCTTCTCCGGATCCGACACAAAGGTCTGACTCAAAATAACACTGGCTGTAATGAGTACATGTACCTGGGTATGAAAAATGAGCATCTGCTTTTGCAGATAAGGCATCACAGAGGAAAACTGAAATATAGCTTTATTTGGTATGTTTGGTGGTGGAAGAATGTAAGATATGGTATGCACGCACGCACACACTGCCTCCGCCGCAGGGCAACTGAAGAGAGCAGAAAAATCTGCGTAAATGGTTGCAGTGGAACAACGCTGCCCCCTACTGAAATATTTAGCCACCCTTCATCCGAGCCAACTGGATGCCTTTTCACTTAAAAGATTGATTTTAAAATATGCACTTGAACACATTAAATACAGTTCGAGTATTTGACGAGGATGTAGGATTGATCTGTTGACTGCATTTTATGAGGCAGCAGCGGGGACTGAAGATGGTGCTCAATGCTCACAGATCAAAAAAGCAATCCCGCTTTTTCAGCTCTGAAGAAAAATGTCCATCACCAGGTGCGGGCATACACGGCGAGCACACGGTCCCCAACGTAATCGTGAAAATTGTATTCATATAAACAGTTTTAGTACTTAAGTGTCCTGCTGACTCTCTGTATCTGCGTTGGGCCAGACCACAGAAATATGGTACGGCTTCAAGTCATCTTCAGAGACGAAGTCTGGGGCGTGACTCATGAGGTCGTGACCTCTGAACGATTTTGGAAAAGCTATGACGTCTCTTATACTGGGAGCTCCTACGATGATGGAGAGCAGTCGATCCAAACCTGCAGATGAGAATAAGAACAATTTTATTTAAATTAAATTTTATTTTATTTATTATTTTGTTATTTTATTTATTACTTTATTTTATTTATTATTTTATTTTATTATTTTGTTTTGTTTTGTTTATTATTTTATTTTTATTTTATTTTATTTATTATTTTATTTTACTTATTACTTTACTTTACTTTACTTTACTTTACTTTACTTTACTTTACTTTTGATTTGATTATATTTTAAACTCTTTATTTTCAGTTGTTAAAAAATATCTTTCAACATCCCTAGACTTCATAATCAAGAACATGGTAATTTGTGCATCACGAAATAAGAAAACTGTGAGAACGCCTTTGACACTGCCCGAACCAAAACAAACAGAAAATCTGGAACGATCAAGGGCACTTCATGCTTCACAAACAGAAACAAATCTGGCAGATATTCAAGACCAAGCCAGCGATTTCAGTTTCTGACCATCACCGTTCCACTTTAACCAATAGGAGAATATAATCAACAAGTCTTTCAGTCAAAGTGGTACCTCTACAACCTTGAAAATGTCAAAGATGGCACGTGTTGAATGCTTGCTCACCTAATGCGATTCCACCGTGCGGAGGGGCTCCGGACTCCAGAGCCTCTAACAGATGAGACAAAAGAGATGGGTCTTCCTATAAAACACGACACACCAAAAAACAATATTAGACAGATTGTCTGGTGGACTTTGTAACTCTTGTCAGCTTAAAATGGAATTGCTCATAGTATGAATTGTACAATATAACAAATACTTCAGCAAAAACAACCTGATGTTCCTTTTCCTTGGCTGTTAAGATCAAACGCATTTATCTTGCTTTAAAAAAAAGGTTAAATATAGCTTAATGGGTTGCTCGGCGACCAAGCGGGTAGTCGGAGGTGCGGGGGGTGTTAAGTAAGAGTCAAAAATAAAAAATGATGCACTTGAAAATCTGGACGTGTCCAATACAAGTGCTTTTACTCAGTGTCAGACTAGCATTAAGTGGCGCTCTCTGCTCGGTTTGTCATTTTTCACACTTGTTCCGTTACCTTGAGGATCGTCTCCAGGACGTACAGCTGCTGAGAGGCATTATGGATGCGAACGGAACCTCCTCCGATCTCACAGCCGTTCAGAACCAAGTCATAATGCTGGCCTCGCACCTGAGACAGAGATCAATGAGAGACCACAGTCTTACAAAGGACATTTCCTCGTGAGAAAACATACTTTTTTATTCACTTTATTTGGCATAGAATCTCCTAAAAGTGTCCTGAAAGTTATCAATATGAATATCTATGATTCCGTGAGGTTTGGAAAGACGATAATACGCTTAAAAGTACTAACCTTATGGGGCTGGGTGTACAGCAGATGGGCATCCTCGGGTACGGGTGCAGTGAAGGGATGGTGGGCAGACTCTAACGTCTCTGGGTCATCCTCTTTGGGTAAGAAGAGGGGAAAGTCCACCACCCACAGGAAGTGAAAGACGGAAGGGTCGCGAACAGGCACACCAAGGCTCTCAAGCAGCTCGACGCACTGCAGTCTCAACTTCCCCAGAAGAGGGCGCTAGGATGTGATCAAGGTATTAAAAGGTTAACAGAAAATTAAAGTCAAAAATTCATCAGGAAAAAGGGGAAATGGGATTGAGACCTGTTGCAGGCTAGACGTGAACCTGCCTCATCCGCATGGGCACCAAAGCTCAACATTTCTAGATGTGCTCAACACTGACGATAAACCACAGGTCCAAAGAGATTACAAGATCATTTCAAGATTAGAAACTGCAAATCCAGAATGGCCTTTAAAGAATGTCACAAGAGAAGAGCATCTAACCTTTACGCAGTCTTTTTAAAGATGAGAAAATCTGACTAAATATCAAATACAGCTGAACACAGCTCTTCTTGTTCTTTGTTCATTGACATAAAGCCAAAAGAGAAAATAAGGTTTTTAGAAATAAGAACACGTAAAATCGCCCTCAGAGCTAACTTTTCTTGTTTATTGCGCTAGTATCACCATTCAACGCACAACCTCAGCACATAAAGCCTGCCAGTTATCCTCAACCATCTCCCACTCTCAGCTTTGTGACTAAGCAGCCATCTCACTTTGTGCCAAGCACACCATCTGCACCGGCCCTGAGCGAGAGCTGAGGCGAGAGAAAGATGAATATTCTTTTAAAAGTGATTTGATCATGTCAGCATTCTTCTGGAGCCATATTTTCTAAAAAAAATCCTTAGTCATCAATCACTTCAGGGCACAATGACTGAACTGATGAGAAGGTGCTTGAGGACAGGAGGACAGAAAATGGGGGGGCTGGGAATTGAATTATTCACCTCAGTTTCATTGAGATTACAGGCTGGGTGAACAAAATTGGTCTGTATATTTTCAGGCTTTTGACCATATTTAAATATGTATGTATATTTGTGTTTAAAAGGTGATGATTCTTACAATTAAAGAAAGCATTATTTTAACCAAACCACCACTGTCGCTAAACAGGAAAACAACAGAAATAAATGTTTTTGACAGATTTTAACAAAACAAATAATCATTTGCATAACACGTACAGTATATTGATGTGAATATGACCACATATTGTTAACTAGAGAAATCGTATAAAACTGAAACCTCGTATCTCCATATTTCATGATTTATATTTTTTGCCATAAATCATTATTATTATTCACCCTTTATGTTTGTCACTGGGTTCTGAAAATATGTAAACAACAAAAAGTATTAAAACGACTTAATTCTAAACTAACTTTTTTGTGTTAAAACAAAATAAATCAGTAAGCATATAAAAATGATTTATAAATTGAACTGTAGGGTGCGATTTTGTGAGGAAACGCCAATTTGATATCATTTGATTTCATAAACACTCTTAAAAGGTTCTTCACACGATACCATAGAAGAACCATTTTTGGTCCACAGTGAACCGTTCAGTCAAAGGTTCTTTAAAGAATGTCTTTCCTACCTTAATATCATCTGAAAAACCTTTTTTCGCCACAAAGAACCTTTAGTAAAACATAAAGGTTCTTTGGATGTTAAAGGATCTTTATGGAACCATTTAGACAAAATGGGTTCTTCTATGTGAAGCACAGTGAAGATAAGTGAAGTAACCAGCAATTTTAGGTTTTAAACCAAGATGGCAATTAAGAGGCAAAAGTTACAGATTTCATATTTAATACATACAGCCATGGAAAAAATTAAGAAACCATTGCAAAATTATTTTCAGTATCTCTAAATTTACTATTTATAGGCAGTGTTTAGGTAAAATAATCTTTTTTTTAATTCAGTGAACTAATACCAATATTTCCCCCAAATTTCAAATAAAAATATTGTTACCTGCATTTAGTTGCAGAAAATGAAAACCGGTCAAAATAACACAAAAGATATTCTGTATTTTTTCTGTTCATATTCACTTTTAAGCAATACAACAGTTATATTCATGTATTTAGAAAAAGTTAAACGATTATTTTTTTATGTGGTTGTTCATGTGTCTTGTCGTGCTCTCAGTCTATCACATTGCTGTTGGATGACTTTGTCACTCCTGAGGTTTGATTTTGTTGAAATTCAACAGACACTGGACTGGAATGGACACAATACATCTAGAAATGCCGATTAAATGAAAAAAAACTCGTACTGTTTTCTGCGGCTGAAGTACTGAAAACGTACAAAATAAAAACCACCGTAAAACCATAATGTTAAAAGTTTTGCTTAATTTTTTTCATTTTTATTATATTGATTATATCAGCAACAACATAACAGCAAATATATTGTGAATATCAAATCCCATCCCAAACTGAGACCAGATACTCCATCTAAAATGGCGTGATATAATTCAAATATGTCTTCACTGAGTCCTAATGATGACACATTTATTAGTCTGAACCAGTGTGGTTATGAGGGTATCTGCATGGGTGTGAAACAGGATAAGGGCGGTACTCACCGTGTTCTCCCGGGGTCCGGCCGTGATGAAGATCAAGTCTCCGGCATTGGCCTGGGCCATCTGGAGCAGCTGCTGTCTGGCCGAGTCCGAGAGCAGTCGGGTGAGAGGGGATTTCATTGAACCATCTGCCCTTACCGGAGCCACACTCACCTCCTGTACAACACAAACACAGCAATGATCATCCATTTCCTCCACCAGCCCTTATTCACTCGCCATAGACAACATAGGGCACAACTCTCGAGAAACCATCCGTCTCTCCAACATTACGGGCTGGTTTCCCAGACTCGAGCGAAGCCAAGTCTCGAGCTAAAATGGATAGCAATGGAGAATCACTTCTGACGATGCCATTTAGTATAAGCCCGGGACACTGGCCTCATCTTTCATTTTTATATACAGACAGAAGACAATACAGAGTGATTTTAATGGGTGTACAAAGACGAACGGCAAGGTTTTAGAAATATTAATGAACACTTCATGAAATCATCAAGTACTCTTGATATTTGTAAGATAAAACATTTGTAGTTTGACGGGGATTGTAGAATACTGCCGTGCAGTTGCTAGGGAGTATGTTCTGGTTGCTATAGGTGGATGCTCAGTGGTCCAAGTAAAAAAAAGAACATCAAGTTCTTCTGTAAACGCACGTCTTTGAGATTTTTTAAACTAGTTTTATAATCCACCAGGTGAAAATGTGATTTCAACTAGCTGCATATTTTAAGATATCATTCAAGTTTAATACCTGCATGATTTTGGGGGGGGGGTGTTGATGAATTCCCTCAAGTATGCAATAGTACAAGTAACACGTTCGACAACTAGGATAAGACACAGCTGATCATCTCATTACAAAACATTTACTAACTATGAGTTAACATTGTAAACTGTTTAAAAGAAGTTTAGGATCATAAAATAAATGATTACAGATTTCATCAGTATCATAACAGGGCAACAGAAAGTAAATATATATAAAATTCCTATTATCGAGGACAGCGTACAACACAAACGCAGAGCTGGGTTTATGAACAGCAGTGAGGTCTGATGCCGCCTCAGGCTAAGAATGTTGTGTCATACGTTAGAGGCTTTTACCATCCAAATCACCCTGATTTATTGATTCGTTTTCAGATAAACATTTCATGAGTCTTGCAGTGATGCACACACACCACGCTGGTGGCGTTCCACCGGCAGACTAGAGAGACAGAACTCACCTGACAATACTGTGTCTTAGCTGCTTGTTTCAGGAACTCCAAGTCTTTGGCCTTCAGGTGTTTCTGTGGATGAAATACCACACACGGTCAGACTTCCAACACCACCGAAGAGTGTACAAGAGATCAAAATCGACAAAGGCCTCATGTGTCTGAGTAGATTTATTTAAAAAAAGAAACCGTATGCATGTTTTAGGTTTATAAAATGTATGGCAGAACATATACAAAGTTAACTTTGCAAATCAAGAATAGCAGAAGTAGAGTGCATGTGCACACATTGTAATTCCTACACCCTACTTTATGAAATAACCATACATAGAGCTCACAATGCCTTTCTTATTAAAGGAACAGTTCACCCGAAAATTCTGAAATGAAAATGATAGTCAATAGTGACCCAGAACTGTTTGGTTACAAGCATTCTTCCAAATATCTTAAACAAACAGATTTGGGACAACTTGAGGGTGAGTAAATGACAGAATTTTCATTTTTGGGTGAAGTGTTACTTTAAGCACAGCATCATTTGCATATTACATATAATCCTACTGTATTGAACTGTCCCAGATATTAGAAGATATAGGTGATACGGACAAAAAATTATTGATTAGACATTACCAAGCTTAAAGGGATAGTCCACCCCAAAATGAAAAAAATGTCACGAATTACTCTCCCCTCAAGTTGTTCCAAACCTGTATACACTTCTTTGCTCTGTTGAACACAAAGAAAGATATTTGGAAAAATGTTACAAACTGAGATATCTGGGAAATGATCAGGGTTTTGTGTGTTCTGTTGAGCACAAAAGAAGATATTTTGAAGAATGTTGGACAGCAAACAGTTCTGAGACACCTTTAACTACCATTGTAATTGTTCCTACTATGGTGGTCAATGATGTCCCAGAAATGGTTTGGAACAGCTAGAGAGTAATTCATGACAGAATTTTCCTTTTTGAGTAAACTATCCCTTTAAAAATATAAATGTACTGTAATTTGTTTATATAATCAATATCTTTGTCTTGTTTTTCAGTAAACAACATCATGCAATACCAAAATAATATGATAAAATCATTAACATGAGAAGCAAAAGTGTATTGTAAGATATTCAGACTTTTTACAGAATATAGTTTGTGTTTTATTCTCAATCAACTGGGAAATCAGAATGAACTGTTTACTCCAGTTGAAGCTCCAATCAAATACTTTTTTGGTTAAAAATGAATGATTAAAAAATGTGTCAGGTACAATTTTGTGGGAAATATCAGATTTTATTTGACCTTAAAGGAATAATTCGCCCAAAAATGAAATTTAACCGCTTACACTCTGGACACTTTTGACCCACATGTTAACTATATGATTTGAGTTTAACTGGTTTGCTTACCATCATGCCATTCTAGGTGTATGATACTATTCTTGAGATTTAAAGTTGAGATTTGCGGAGCCTGCGCATGTCCTTTTTGTGTGTGTCCAGTGATGCATTATGTTTACATCAAAACGTGACAACATAAGATCAATGTTAAATGTTTTTCTTCATAAACGTATTGTTCCGCTTCATAAGTGATGTATTAAAGGTACAGTTTGTAACTTTTTTGCAGTAAAATATCCAAAAACCACTAGGCCAGTGTTATATATTTTGTTCAGTTGAGTACTTACAATATCTCAAATGTTTCCAACTATTTGTAAATCGTGAGAAAATTGACATTTTAACCAGTGACACGGAGTGTGTTTGGCAGTCGCCTGTCAATGGCGTCATATCCGCGTTACCAAAGACACTAGATGATCATGGAAAGCCTGCAACCTTCAGCGGAATGCAGGAAAGGAGACTAGAGGCTATTTATGATTGGCTGAGGTGCCTCGCATCTCCCTAATAACAGTCTCTGGCGTTACCCTCGGTTTCTGCTTTTACTGCCGTAGAAACCATGACAACACAGTCTCGTGGACAAATGTGAAAGTATTAGTTTGTTGCGTCTATCAAGCAACTATCTTGTTTTGCGCAGTCGTTATGGAGCACAATTATTCTTACTGTTTGCAGCTGGTTCTGTCAAAAAAGACAAACGGGTAAACCAAATGACCCAAGAAGAGTTTGGGACAAGAAGATCAAACTCGAGAGAGATAAAACTAGGATCAATATTGTTGTGGTGGCATTTCCTAAATGGAGAGAGCTGCGCAACAAATTTTTACTATACAGAGACGCTGACCTTGCTTGTGTTTTACTGGACAGGTGAGCAACTGTTTAGTGTCCTTTACTGACACAAAACGTATGATGTTTATGTTTTATGAATCTAATGCGTCTAATTCATTATAATGAAATAAAATCATGTCATCAAACGCAACATTTATAAAACTTTATTATTTTACATCATCCATAAACGTGATTTCTCATTCACGTCTTGATAATTAGCGGTGGAGAGAAGACGACAGTTACCATTATTCCACGCTCCTTCACAGGGTCATCAAGCTACGCCGTTGTTGCCGTTTTGAACATATCTGTTTTGAATGTGCGCCCTCTAGCGGGGGATTTTACAAACTGCGCCTTTAACCCCCTGGAATAGTGTGGATCACTTTTATGATGAATGGATGTGCTTTTTTTGAGCTTCAAAAATGGGGATATAGAACACCATTTCAAAACACAGAGTAATCCTATAATTACAAAAACTTAAAATATAAGCTTTACATGCCTTTTTAATAAAATATTATAAATTAAACCTAAAAGTTACAAAACTTCTGAATAATGCTTTCTGATTTGAGAACTCGTAACATAAATGATACTAAGGGTGGTACTAAATGTGGTGTAAAGATACAAAGCAAAAACGTTTTATTTTTTGTGCGCAGACAAAGTTAAACACATCAGGGCTCGTGTCCCATACGCACCGTTCCCTCTGGGACACAGATGGCCTGAACGCAGCCCTCCGGTTCAAGAAGCGCATCTTTGATGAATTCGATCCGTGTGTCTTGGAAAGCGGCAGTGACATCCACAAGCTGATTACGAGAAAACACATCTGAATTAACGACACAGAAACACATCAAACAACAGGAGGCGCCGCAATGTTTTTGGATGATGGTTAGTTATGCATTCAGGACACACAACAGCGCATGACAACTTGTTGTCATGAGAGATTCATTTTTAATTGTTGAGCACTGCATGAGAATCTGTGATGTGTGGGGAAACAGCGTTCCAGCACAGCGTGACACCAAGGACAGACAGCACACAAACAATCGCAATGCTGTCTCACATGTAATCTAAGATGATGCGCATAAGGAGGAACATGCAGTCACCTTCATCTCAAATCTCGTGTCTGGTTTGTCCACCCCGTAGTGTCTCATAGCATCCTCATAAGTCATGGAAGGAAAAGGAACATTAATCTGCCCTTTGTCTTTTGGCCAAGAGTACTGAAGCAAGCCTTCAATCAAACGCATGACTCCAGCCTGCTCTATGAAGGACATCTCAATATCCACCTATGTAAAGAGAAAGTATGTCAACTAAAATGAGAGATAAAGCGAAAAATAGATTCAAAATGGGGGTCTCCAAGGGGGTTTGTGGCTTTTAGATTCAAATTCAAGCCTATTAGCAGCTCTCACATGCACATTTGGGAGCTAGAGCGAGCAGCATCATTACAAAAATCTCATCTGCATCAGGACCGAGCTCCAGTTCTGCAGATATTGTCAGGCGTGCTGCAGCACAACCTTTAACACATTATTACCTGTGTGAATTCAGGCTGTCTGTCAGGCTTGGAGCCTTCGTCTCTGTAGCAGCGGGCGAGCTGAAAGTACCTGAGATTGCAGGAGATAACCAGTGTGTAAGCGTGGGCCAATATTGAATTACATTTTAAAATCATGCATCGTGTATCATTTTCCTCTGACAGATTTTTCATAAAGTCATGCTTTCAGTACTGGCTCAGCACAACTAATAATTCAAAGAGACGTGCTGCCAAAATTGAAATGAAAATGAGACTGTTGCGGTCAGTATTACTTTTCAAAAGCTTAAAAAAATGAGACTATAACATTTTTAGAAGAAAATGTTACAGTAAATGATTGCCTGTACAAAACACGCGATAACGTTGCGGTAACATTGCAATAAAGTTGCGATACTCTTGATAGAGTTTGGGTCCTTCCATCAATGTGAATTTCAGAGTTTACTTGAAAGGTTATGTTAATAATGTGCCCAGCTGCAGGAAAGGAGAGTGAATGTCTGGATTTTTGGATGATCCAACAAGAAAACAGGTCATACGTTACGGTCCCATGAGATCAAACAACAAATTGACAATGAAATATGTCAACAATTCTTTTGTTTGCAAAAGTGTCAACTAATTATTCAAGCATTAGACCCCTTGACAACAATCTACACGTGTCAAGACCAACTTACACAGTGAGTTATGCGCTAATACCACCTCACAGTTTTTGCTTTGATTTCCAAATAAAATTCAAATGAATCTCAGACATACAGTATCTCACTGTGAGTACACCCCTCACATTTTTGTAAATATTTTATTATATTTTTTCATGTGACAACACTGAAGAAATGACACTGCTACAATGTAAAGTAGTGAGTGTACAGCTTGTATAACAGTGTAAATTTGCTGTCCCCTCAAAATAACTAATAAATGTGAGGAGTGAACTCACTTCTGTGAGATACTGTACATACATTCAGCTTTGGAATTAAAACTTTTTTTATATTTAAGAGCTGTTAAACGCTGAGAATAATATTGTCCGGTTGTGAGTTTGCGTTTGAGATGTTGGCCAAGAACATGTCGATTTGTTTCCATTGTGCTGTCAGTCAGTAAAAGCCTAGTTTAATGAACGTGCATCTGTGAATATGTACAACTGAACATGTGACAATCTGTGAATATGTAGGAAATACAAAATGGTACAAAAAAGAACATGTATTACCGGTCTATGCCAGCCACCATAAGAAGCTGTTTGAATTGCTGCGGGCTCTGAGGAAGACAGTAGAACTTCCCAGGGTCTCCAGATGGCACCACAAACTCTTTGGCACCCTGAGAAACACAGAAATGTTTAAATAAACTCTGCGAATTCCTGCTTCTCACTGAGAACTGAGGCAGCCAGAATCTCAAGCCAATCTGATAAATGACTCGCTCGCATAAAAAAAGGAAGCAAAATAAATGAGCACGGAGCAAAAGGGGGTTGAAAAAATTGCATGCCAAAATATCAAAAAGACTTTATTGACATTTAGTGAACGAGGACAGCCAGCTCAAGTGCCACTTCAAAAACTGTGCAACTTAATTACAACTGGCACCGACTTTTATAAATGATGCATTTATAAAATAGAACATGCCCCAGATGGTATAGTTATGCAATACCCCCTATTGTTACAGAGGGTCTCTGTTTATGGAATTTTAGAAGTTGGTAGATTTACTGTTGGATTTGTACAGCACTTTGATCAGTGTAATGCTGAATTTAAATGTGTTTTATAAATAAATTTACTTACTATTGTTCACAACAGTACTTGAAAGCCCAACCACTTTCAATTTCTACCCAAATTTAATATTCTACAGCGTGGCATAACTACAAAGATATATATTTGTTATAAAAAAATACTTGTACACTAATAAATATCTTGCTTATTTTAATACTTGTTTTGTATTATTTTTAAATAATTTTAGGTTTTCTTGAAGACACCTTGGAAGATGAGGCCCCCTAGTGGGCCCCGGCAGTAGCTCATTTTAGAAATACTTTTTTAAACCACAAATGACATTTGTTACACATGTCCACATACTATGCACTATTTTGTGACACATGTAAAATAGTGCGAAATGCAAGTCATGTATAACAAACTCTCTTTTTTCTGAGCCTTCTATTTTCACTTGCAGAAGTAATGTAAAACATTCACTAATACACTAGTGACTAATACATCGTAAAACCCTTCATCAAATAGTTAAAAGTGCTTAGAAGGTCAAAATAAAGGATATGCAGAACAAGAGACATATAGTAAACGAAAATGTCTACTGATACAGCACTCATAAAGACAACTGGACAAATAATAGAAAAATAGCAGTGAACAATATAAAAGGCAAGGTTTGTTTCGCAAACACATTACCAGACTAAATCACATTCTAGTATGATTTAATAAATAATCATTCATGCATATGTATCAAACGTTCTATTCACTAGAAACAAATGTAAAGTTACTAGCACAAAGCCAGAGGGAGAGAGAATGAATAATGCCAGTTTCTGGTTCTGATCCGGCAGTGTTATTCTGCACCAGCTATAGTTTCTGTGGATGTTTGGGAACGCGATTCAAAAATGAGCATGAGTCACCAGAGTACCGTTCTCCTGTGTTTTTGCATAATACATTTTTTTTATGCTTTTAAAAGTAAGTCTGCACATTACTCTATTATTACTTACTCTCTTTTTTTTTATTTTGCTCAATACGTATTATATTTCTGGATAATTCAACAAACTTGGTCTATGGATAGAATCTACAAGTGCCAGAGTCCACTCTGCTTCCAGAAAAGACTATGGTCTTTTAACATTGACCACATCCATCCAGGTTTTAAAACTTTAAATGCATATACAGTAATGTGCAACAGTCTTAGGCATGTTGGTATTTTCAACCAAAAAATGGTTTTAAGCGAGTTATTTATATTATATTTTGCTGTTGTGTCAGCAGGAAATATCAGTAAACATTCCCAGAGTTCTTTTGGATTTAGTCTTTCTTCTTCATGTAATAATAGACAGACTCGATGATGGTGAAGCCAGATCTCTACGGAGCACCAGGTTTTGTCCGACCAAAAATTGCATACAAAAATCTCAGTAGATTAATCTGATATTTCCTACTACAGCAAAATATATAAATAACTGTCTTAAAGGTCCAGTGTGTGAATATTAGCATCATCTAGCGGTGAGGAATTGCAACCAACGGCTCACTCCAGATGTCGTCCCGTTTTGGCATATTTGCCGAAGGAGATAATGTATTTACGAAACAAGCACTGTAGAGCAGTTTGTCCGTTTAGGGCTCCTGTAGAAACAACATGGCGACTTCCATGTAAGGGGACCCGCAGTGTACGTAGATTGCAAAAGCTCATTCTAAGGTAATAAAATCATAACGCTTCATTCTGTAAGGTCTTTATACACCAATAAAGACAGATTTATGCATATTATATTGCATTTCTATCAATAGATCCTCCAATAAATTACACACAGCACCTTTAAAACCATTTTTGGGGTAACATGCTTAAACCAGCACTGCACAGTACTGCAGAAAAATAAAATCATAACATAAAAAGCATGTATCAGACTTTTTTTAGTCTCTTTTACATTTACCTTCTAGGAAAGCCATCTGATTTACACTGAATAAATACCTACCCCAGGTGTTCTTTTAAACAATGTTGGTGTTTCCACATCCACAAATCCTTTAAAACACATACACAGTGCTTATTAACTATTAGAATACATTGTAACTAAACAGACAGCAAAGTACGAAATTGTCTTGTAAATCCTCACCATGCAAATTGCAAAGGTACTCCCTCATTTTCATCACCATTTGTGACCGTAATCTTAAATTGCACTGCATCATGGATGATCGAAGGTCAAGATAGCGGTACTCCATCCGGAGGGCTTCTGATTTCTTCAAGATAAACATCAAAAGCATGAAACGCATAAGGATATGTTTCTCAGTCAATTGCTGAAATAATATTAATGCATCATTTACTGAAAGAAATTCTTTAGCAATTTTTTAGCATATTATTCGGAGCTATAAATTTTGCCACCACACCTACAATAAGATTACATGCTAACTTGCATGGTTTGAACCATTCAATACTTTCCTTTGGATATTCAGAAAGAAACGTACACTTGTCTTACCCTGACAAAGTCTTTTATCTCAAAAGGCAGTTTTCGGCAGGTATTCAATACTTCCATACTTTCAGCACAAACCTCAATTTCTCCTGTGAATATTTTCTAATTTTAAAAGACAACAATTCTTTTACAATTTCACATTGAAGAATGTCAAATAGTTTTCTTATGTACATATGAACAGGCATTACCTTATTTTCCTGTCCCTCTGGTCTACGCCTGACCTTTCCTTTGATCATAATGACCGACTCCACCGTGAGGCCAAGAAACGCATTCTTCAGTTCAGATTTGGACTAAAGCGGCAAAGGAAAACAAAAGGCTGAAGGTGAAGACATACTACTGCAACGATAAAATCAACACACACTTTTCAAAATGAATAAATAAGAAACTACATAAATGAAGGACCTAGAAAGAAAACAGCACACCTACATCATCCTGTGGGATAAGAATCTGCACCAATCCACTGAAGTCTCTCAAGATCACAAAAAGATCCTGTCTGCAATGGCCAGTAGAGGTAAGAATGTGTTTTCACAGCATTTAAATGATTTGGGTAATAGTTGACCCAAAAATGAAAATTCTGTCAACATTTACTCAGCCTGTATGATTTTCTTTTTTCCGCAGAACACAAAAGAAGATATTTTGAAGAATGTTGTTAACTGGTCCTCATTCACTTGCATTAGTTTTGTGCCAATAGAGGGTTTGCACCTACGTCACGGTTTGGTCAGTTACCCGGATGCGCGGCCATATTGGAGATACTCGGAACTAAACAACAGCATGGATTGCACGGTTAATGTACTACATAAAACGTTGTTCTACTAATTTATGATAAAAACTGCTAAATCATATAGAGAAGGACTTGGTAAGCAGGAAAGGGCGCGATATTTTGACAAACTAAAGTTAATAGGTGGTTAATAGGTGGTACCTAATTATAGGTAGTACTCCAGATGTTGTTCCAGAACAAACAAATAAAAAAAACCAAAAAAAAAAAAAAAATAAACAATTTAAAAAAAAAAAATAAAAAAAAAATAAAAAAAAAAAATAAGATAAAAAGAAATAATTAAAATAAGAAACAACAAAAAAGACAAAATACAGAATAAAAAAAAAAAAAAAAAAACCAAAAAAAAAAAAAAGAAAAAAAAAGAAGACAGCCGACGAAGATAAATAAAAAAAAAAATTCAAAAAAAAATATATAATATACAGAAGAAAAAAAAAAAAAAAAAAGATTAAAAAAAAAAAAAGGAAGGAAAAAAAAAAAAAAATTTAAATTTAGGGAAAAAAAAAAAATTAAAATTCCACTGTTCAACATAACTAATTTATTATTTAAAACAAAAAAACTCTCCTTTTTAACTTCTATAATATTCCCAGTTGTAACCATAGGTTTATGTAATGTGCTTATTGTTGGCTTGATGTTATTATTTTATTATTATTTTAAATTATGTTATTAAAGTTGTTTTGGATAAAAGTGTCTGCTAAAGGAATGTGTGTAAATGTCTCAAACCTCAAATACTGAATCCAGCCACATAATGTAACCTCTTGGTCTATATGACTGGAGCACAGTTCTCCACATGTGTGACTCCTGAAAGAAAAGCTGCTTTGACCTACAAGAAAACAATGCAGATTCATTATTTTGTATAATTGGCTCTGTGATAGGGATGGCACTGTAAAACTACAAAACAAAAACTGAAGGTCACATTACCTGAAGTGTAACTGGAGCAGTTTCTGGAGAAGGTAGAAGCACATGCTAAAGATCTTGGAGCTTGAGCTGGTTTTATTAAGCTCGTGTGGTTGTTTGCAAACACTGATCTTCTGTTATTTACACATACTTCTCTGTGTGAGTACCTCAACACATGTTGCGCTGATCTAAGGCAAATTGCTCTGTATTTATGTGCCATTACCAAGTGCACTGTGGCGTCTCAAGCTGATGTAAACCTACGATTTCTCTTGACGAATACCCAAATAATTTCAAATCACAGCTGCTCGTTTACTTCGGTGTGAACATGTTTTAGTTAAGGCGATTCTAAATGTATAAATTTAGTTATAGCATTACACTTAATGTGACACGGGATCTTCCCATTTTCTGTCCTTTCTATGTCCTTGTCGGCGAGCAAAAATACTACGTACTTTAACATTCACTAATATTCTATTCATACGGCATATCCAAACAACACGGAAAAAATGTTTTCTTCTTCTTGATATCCTTTATAATGCACCGAAATCCTGTAAAGATCACTTCTGTTGTGAATTTTACTCCAGCTCAAAGCATGACATATTCAGACACGATTAGTCGAACTCAAACCAATCGAGTTTGAATTTGGAAACGTGACAATGAATGTTGTTTATTAAACACGTGTATCACAGTATTAGAAGAGTTTAAACCTTTTCTTTGTCTTGTTAAATTCAATCCGTATTCGAATAAATGCAGATATAATATAACACACTATTCCACGCAAGCATCAATCGATTACTATTCCTGTCTGGTCGCGTTGCATTATGGGAAAGCGGGAAGTTCAAATTTTCTTCCGGTTTTTCGGCTCTGTTTTTTGTTTATCATGGAGGGGCGAGGCAGGTACTGTGGATTAAAGTCTTGTTTTTAAAACGTTGAAACTATGCAACGCAATTTAGAAATGCTATTTAAACACAACATGTAACGTACGAGTGACTTATTTATATTAAAACTGCACTTTATATTGTTTGCGGAGGTTTGGATTTACGCCAGCCAGCTAACGTTACTAACGTTAACAGAAACGATTATCCAAACGTGACTTTTCTTTTCTGATACGGTTGTGTTTAATTAAAAGGTTTTAACAATATCTGATTGATATTTGAAGTCTGTTATATTTGACAAAATTACGATATGTTTCACATTTGATTCATTAACTGTTAAGTAATGCGCTCTGTTATTTATTTTTTTCTCTGCAGTGCGGTCAATACTCCCGCCTGCAGGCCTGTTACTCGTAGAAGCAAGAGTTACGGTAGGAGCTGTGTGGAAGCACCGTCATATTTCTGGCAGACACCAGGACATTTAACAGTCCTGAGGGTCCCAACCAGCAGAGGGGCTGCCAAATCCCAAATAATCACAGTAAGCTACCTTGAACATGTTTCATTAACTGTCTTATTCAGTAAATAAATGTTGTAATCACAGTCTGGTGGCTTGAATGTTGAATGTTTTTTTTCTCTCTTCAGGATAAGGTCGACCCGGAGCACATTGCTCTTTTGGTGAAAAATGAGTGGAAGCTGTCTTATGTCTCCCCCTTGCATGGCTTTAGACACACACAACTGAAGTCATATTCGAAACATCTCTCAGCCTTCATTGTGGCAGAGAAACGGCAAGGAGTTGCAGTTGAAGTGGGTTTAGAGGTGGGATTCACTGTCACGTTTACTGCATTGCTCGGAATGGCCGGGACCGAGGAGGATGCTGAGACGGTTTTCATTCAGGTGAGTAAGCAATTGCATGATCACAATTATGTTCTAACAATGTTTAGGCAATCAATAAACCACGACTACTTTATTCCTACAAAATTGTGTTTCTGTATTTGGTTAAAGCCGCTCTGCTCGCATCCACTCTATGCGCAATGTTCGGTGACATTCTCATTCATTCATCTTTTTTAGATCCAATCCAAGCCTGTGTTTGCTGCTTCAGGAGACGCACCAAAAGTGGTGTGGCGTGGTTGGCTCACGTGTGTCAACGGTGACCCGGAGTACCTGAGGTCTCTGCCTCCTGACTTCGTCAGCCTCCCTCTGTTTTGCACGAGTGGACCGGAATCTCTAACGTCCCTGGTGAAGTCATGGTTCGAGAGAGCTTTTGATTGTAACTTTGGTCCTTTGGGTTTAAATTCCACCACTCTCAATTGGCTGGCTGCTCTGTGGACTGGCTGCCACCCCACCTGTAATATCAGGTATCTGAAGTTGGCCTGGAGGATGCCAACACAGCCGCCCTTGGATGTCTCGTATACTGTAAACCCACAGGATGCGTGGGGGCTCTGGAACGGCATTCACCCAGAGGAAAGTAGAGATGACAGGATTGATATCAAGGAGGTGCAGTCGTTCATGAATGGGCTGGAGACTCATTTTTTCAGACATTTTAAGATGTACCTGTCTGCTGGGATACTTTTAAAGGTGTCCACTGCTCTCGGATCAGTACATCTTGATGGGAAAATTAAGGTAAGCGCTTTGTCAATTCTAATACATTTGATAAGTGTCAATAAAATATATCTGTTTACTTCGTTTTCTTACATTTTTCTGTTTCCCTTTTTTTAGATCGGAAACAGTGAATACATCACAACCTTACTAACGCTGCTGACAGAATGAGCCCTTCTGAAAATGCCAACTTAAGATCTGCAGTATATTTTAGATTTGTACATTTTTCTTTCTCGCTCTCTTTTTTATTTGTACATCATTCACATAAGGCCCGCTATCTTTTTTAAAGCTTGCTTTCTAAATTCCATTTATTTTTTTTAAATGCGTTGTAAAATATGTATATGTTTTTTCCAGCTTTTAAAATCTCTTGTTTTTCTTTTTTTCAAATGGCTGTTTTATCAACTGCATGTATAGGATTTCATAAATAGTTAGACAAAGTAATTGGCATTTATGTCTGTTTAGGAATGAACTATATTGCAACATGTAAAAATGGCATACAGGCATTTAAATCCCTGAACACTTAAGAGAGTAATCTTGTGATCTTCATTTAATAGATTATTCAATGCCTTTTTGATTCATTAACTCACTGGCACAAAATTATTTCAGTAAGGCATTTGAGATGATCCTATAAAGGTTTTGTGGTAATGGCAACATGTTAGTGTTTGAATCAAACCGTCTAAAGATATGTTATAGAAATGTATATAGGATCTACAAGCATGAGTTTATTTAGTAACTGGTTTGCAGTTTGTATGTCCAAAACACAAAATTGACCTTTTAAATAAGTATCACCTAGGATATGTGTAAAAATGCAATTTAATTAAAGGCATAAACCTTATTTACATTCTTCTTTGATTTTCAACAATCCTTCATGGGAAAAATAAAGACACTTTGATTACATGCTTTAGTTATTTACAACTGATGGGCGTATACACCTCATGGTATACATTTCTTTTTTTAGCAATACAACAGGTTTTTTCTTGTTTTTTATTTTCATGTTCATCATTATGAAATGTATAGACAATTGGTGAAAATCTTTAAAATTAAATAAGGTAAGATCCTGAAACCAGATTTTAACACTATGCTTAGAGCACATTGTAACTGTCGCAGGGGGAAAATACATAACTTGTCAATTTAATAAGGGGTGCTCATTTAAAAAGTATAGAATTGACAAAGTGGGCAGTTTTTCCACTTCCAAAAGGCCACTACAGCAACCTCTTCCTAAATTTCAGATTAAGAAAAAATGAAACCGTTTCACCTTGGATCCTCAACAATAAAGAACAAAATGCATAAAACAATACATCCAACAATATTTTTAGAGAAAATCTTGTGGATTAAAGTGCATGGACTGATTCATTGATGCATTCAGTTATATAAAAGTAAACAAATTGATAATATGTCAAACTTGTTTTAGACTGCTTTAGAAATAACTTATTTACCGCAACGCCTTCATTTTATGGGAGCGACTGCATTTTCAGCACAAGAAAAATGTAAGATCAACCAATCCACTTGCATCTGGTAAGAATGCAGAGGAACAGATAACACGCAGTGTACAACTCAAAATACGACATCAAACAACTTAAAGAAATGGTAAAGCTATCACAGTGCATCCAATTCATAAAACAAGAATATCAATCGTACAAACACTCATTCAGAAGAACAAGCAGCGTTCACGCAACTCCCCGGTAATGTTTCAGCTATCTGTAGTTAGTCTTCAATCAAGTCAAGTTGCCCAGTGAAGACCTACTTCCTTCCAGGAAAATAAATGTTCAGTTTGACCTCCACGTGGCTTTGTAACAGAAGTAAATGAACTCTTGCGTTTCCGCCTGTTGTTTTTCTTTTCTCTCCAATAAGATGACTTTGGCTACACTCAAGTATGAAAGAGAAATCAGATTATTATTCAAAAGAAGTAATGGTCTATGGCTGTAAAGATGAGTATCCTCAGAGCAGCTTCAAGAGATGGTATTCCTTGGCTTTTGCCATCTCAGTAACCGGAGACGGAATTCAGTCTCTGCCAGGCTTTACTCTTTCATGATGCATAATGTCTCTGTGAGGCACGAGCTACAGTGTGGCATCTGTGGGGTGGATGCTGAGGACGTTACCATATATGCGATTCACAGTGGGTCATTTTTATTACGCCGACTCCACCGCCTAACCGTCTGTAGTTCATTCCACCATAAAGCCTTGAACAGAAAAACAAACCGTTAGGCAGTCATCTACAATGTGATTGAAGCTTGTGCTTTGTAAACACACACTCACCTCCACGTGTTGGCATCAGGGTCATAAACTTCTATAGTTTTCAGGTATGTGGTACCATCAAATCCTCCTACCGCCATCAGCTGGCCATTTACAACAGCTAAACCGACCTGAACAATAGAGAGAATTTTACTGGTGTTGCGTTTTTAATCTCATCACAGCTGGGGTCTGACAATCCCAAACACATACCCCGCTTCTTCTGGACGTCATTGCAACAACAGGGGACCACTGATTGGTTCTAGGATTGTATCGCTCGGCGCTGCTCAGTTCCGTGGTGTCGTCTCTGCCACCCACAGAGTAAATCATGTCCTGGTAAACGGCACAGCCAAGGTGTTTCCGTCGGGTACCCATGGGTGCTACCGTATGCCAGCGATTTTCTTGAGGGTTATACCGCTCCACTGTGGAGATGCCAAAAACAAAGTGGAAAAACATAGAATCAGAATCAAGTATTCCAGAGAGCCGTATAATAAAGCCAGACACAGTCAAAACACTGAAATCATTTTCATAAAGACACACAATGTCTGTTCGCTTTGGATTAATTCTAGCAACAAGTTTTTGCTCCAGTATTGACCTGTATTTAAAGGGGATGTGCCATCTGAACCTCCGACTGCGTAAAGAAAACCTCCCAGTACAGCTACAGCCACACCCAACCGTCTAGTGCTCATAGAAGCAACACGAGTCCACTTATTCTCTTTAGGATCATACCTGCAAAACAGCATAGATTTTATTATATTAGAAGGTCAGGTCATGATCACGTAGTCATCAGATACACAAGTTATTAATGAATGCTCATTTTATTACTGACCGTTCTACAATGTTGAGACAGGAGACACCATCCTGACCTCCCACCGCATACAGGTACCCGCCTAGTACAGCAACACCCACACTGGTTCTGCAGGTACTGGTAGGGGCCACGTCACTGCTCCATTGGTTAGTCTTGGGGTCATACCTGCCACAAACCAGCAGAGGGCAACACTGATACATATGTGTTTGACAAGTTTTGCATAATATTTTTAAAACGTATTATCAGTAGGTATATACAATTAAACAAAGCACAAACTTTGATCAGGTGGCATACCTCTCCACACTATTGAGATAAGATGAGCCATCATGTCCGCCAACAGCATACAGAAGATCATCCAGAACACTAACACCAACTCCACAGCGTCGTTTGCTCATGGATGCCACCATCCTCCACTCGTTGGTCTGCGGGTCATAACGCTCAACACTGGAAATGGCATCGCCGCTACACCAACCGCCCACTAACAGACAATACAGTCACAAAAAACACAACAACATTACTGGAGAGGAAATTACATATGGCAAGCATTTCTTCAGTTAAAAGTGTAAGTACAGGAGTGATTGTAATAATTGCCCTACAAACATTATTGTTTTCATTTAGATAACAATAAGTCGGTTAAGTGACTTTTTTATCTTTTTCTCAAATGCACAGATTGAGATTTTAATTATGTTTATTTAAGTGTGTATAAAGTGAAAAAGTATCCCTAAAATCAAATAGATTGGCAACACTTAGAGGGACAGTTCACCTAAAAAGGAAAATTCAGTCATCATTTACTCACCCTCTTGTCATTTCAAACTTATATGCCTTTCTTCTGCAGAACACAAAAGAAGATATTTTGAAGAATGTTGTTATCCAACCAACACTGGCCCCCATTGACTTCCATTGTATGGACACAAAACCACTGAGACATTTCTCAAAATATCTTCTTTTGTATTCCAAGTTCCCAGTTTTTGAACAACATGAGGGTGAATAAATGACAGATATTTTGGATGTACTATCCCTTTAAGACAGCTCAAGTGCACGCTCTGCATGAAAACACCCACCAGCAAATAATACTTCTCCACAACGAATGGGCTTTCTGGGCCGGGTTCGAGGCCCCTGCATTAGTGGCCGCTCTTGTGGTAGAAGAAGATAGTTCTTTGCTTCATCCACCAAGTCCCTGCAAAGAAATAAAACTGTTATTTAAATATTTAATTAAAATAAACTGGGCCATTAAAACTTTAAAGATAAAATTGTGCATTAAATAAACATAACATCAACAAAAGACTCAAAGTCAGACTGCTCCAGTGTGTTGACACATTTCAACAGCTAATTTCAAACATTGATGTCTGCACGAGGGGTGACCCCGAATAGTCGAAGATTCGATGCTTCGATAGGAGGAGCCTGATTCGATTACCAATCTCACAGTCGAATCTTCGCAAAGGTGTTATGCAATGGGGATCATGCCATTTTGGTTATATGGGAAGTGGCGTAGCAGGCAGACACGCACTGCGCCGCCAAAAATATTATTCATGATGTAAAGAAACAGGGCATTTTTAGGGTTGGGTACCGAAACCCCCGGCGCATATGAGCGCGAGGTCTGGCTATGACCCAGCGCAGGATCGCGTCTCTTCGTATCTTGGCCATTTAAATATGACTCAACAGTTTGTCTGTAAATGCACGTGGTTCGTTACTTAGACTGAACTTTGCTCTGCGTGACACAAAAAATAATAAAGTAATATAACCAAAATCACCGCATATAGCAAGCACGGCGCAAACTTTCCGAACCTGTCATTCTCTGCACTGAAAGCAAGCGTGCGAGTCAGGAGGACGGATAAAAAATGCGCAGGAAAAAAGGTGAAAGGGACTTTTTGACTGTTTAAATGGTAAGATGCTTTATTGCATTCCTCCTTTACATGCGGTAAATAAAGTAACTGTATTGGTAGTTCATTGGTAATCATTGCCTGTATTCCCGTTTGTAAAAATGTATTCATTATTATCGAGTAGTTTTAAAAATAGTTTTGAGGCGAGATCTGGTCTAGTATTATATGGCACAGCATTGTCACGTGAGGTTTAACTATTTGTGGCTTGTGTTTTGAAAATGATGTTCACCTGCATTTCAGTCATTTAGCCTAAAATCGTCTATTTTGCACATTGTGACTTGATTCTGGCTTATTATGTTTCATTTCTTATTTTTATTTATTGTAAAGGTATGCTTTGTTCTAAACAAATTCTGTAAATGAATGTGTGATTGTTTTTTGGTGCATCAATGTTGCGCTGCACTTTGCGCTTGTACCCTTAACCGCCTGGTGTCGTCCCCCCCCCACACACACACGCACACGCACGCGCACGCGCACGCGCACGCGCACGCACACGCACACGCACACGCACGCACGCACGCACGCACGCACGCACGCACGCACGCACGCACGCACGCACGCACGCACGCACGCACGCACGCACGCACGCACACACACACACACACACACACACACACACATACATATCAGTCGACTATAAGCAAGACGTGACAATTCTGATTCGACTATGTAAATCCTTAGTCGGGGTCCGGGGACACCCCTAGTCTGCACTCACCTACACTCTTCATCACTCTTGATTAGAGGATCTGAACCCACGGTCCCAACCAGGAACTTCGGGCTCAAAAGAGGGAGACGCACATGCTGCAGAACCTGTTGCCATGACAATACCATACAAAGGGTTTCATATGTTAATTATTCTCATTGATCTCACCAATATATGGCTGAATCATAGCATTCATTTACATGCAAACACACAGAGACACATCTATGTCGTGTTTATAGTCAAATGTCTAAATCTGACCTGTGGTAGCTGAAGCCTGCGCTCCTGTATACTGTATTTGACCCATGCCATGACGGCGTTAAACACCTGCTCCTCACTCCGAACATTGAGCTCATCGCTAGAGATGATGTCTATCAGTTGGTTGGCTGGTAAGAGCATGAACTCTTCACTCTCCATCACCTAAAGACCAGGAACGATCAAACAGGGCTATAAATGAATATGACGCACAGCATTTTATTTGACCAAGAATATCATTCATATAAATAAGAAAACATTTCTCAGCTTTTGTCTTCATTATATAAAGAGTGAATATTTATAGCATATTTTAATCTGACAGTCAATCTGACAAATTCTATAACTCAAATTGAACACTGAAAAAAGTAAAGATTATGAACATAAGACATACTTGCAAATTAAATCCCAGAGAAAGATGAATTAAAGGGACACAAAAATGGAAATTCTTTCTTCATTTGCTTGCCCTCAGTTCTTAACCAAACAGGTCTTGGCCACCATTGACTACCATAATAGGGAAAATTGCTGTTCTGTTGAACACAAAAGAAGATATTTTGAAGAAAGCAAACAGTTCTGGGGAACTTTTGACTACCATTGTCATTTTTCCTACTATGGTAGCCAATGGTGGCCAAGAACTGTTTGGTTACAAGCATTCTTCAAAATATCTTTCTGTGTTCATTAGAACAAAGGAATTTATACAGATTTGGAACAACTCGAGGGTGAGTAAATGATGACAGAATTTCCATTTTTGGGAGAACTGTACCTTTAGGTTTATTTTATTTGTTTGGCAGATGTTTTCATCCGAAACTATTTACAGGAACAATCTCAAAGGACACATTTAATATATGACAAAAATTATTATAACAATTATTTTGCCCAATGTTAAGATCAAGATTATGTACCACGATTGCTAATTGACTTTGGAAACAAAGTCAATGCATACATTCATACAGTCCTTGCAAAACAGAACGCAGCAAAAATTGTTTTACCTTAATTATTTAAAAAATTGAAATTGAAAATTGAATATGATTAATAGCACAGCCCTAAAATAGTTGACATTTTTAGACTTAGTCCCTGATGCTGTGTTCACACCAAACGCGAAGCATCACATTCCTCACTCTTTATTACTTGCAAAATTAGTTGTTATATTCGTATGAGTGACACGAAAAACATTGCGCAACGGGGAGTGTCTTTGCGCATCTGGACATGTCAAACAGTAGGTGTCAATGAGCTCTTCACGCAAATTTCTTGCGTGTTGAAATTTTTGCCGCCCACTGCGCATTGTTCGCGTCGTAGTTCCCATCTATTTGCGTCTCTTTTTTTACTTTTACGCAATTTACTTGCGCAAATAGTTCAATTCGTGTTTGGTGTGAACACAGCATAAAGGTTAAGCCTTTTCTAAATAGTGTTGGTGTAAAAGCTCTTTAAGGCCTCAGGCGGCGTTTATACTAGTTTTTCTTTAAAAACGCCTGGCGTTTACACTACTCCGGAGTTTTCGACCTTTTTCGACTTTTGTAAATGCTGCAGACCCCGATTTAGTTTGAAAAACTCTTGGGTTACGTTTCTGTGTAAACGGACGAAAACGGAAACTTTAGAATACGCAGGCGTGGTTGCCCACAATCGCTCGCTGATTGGGTCGTCTACTCCGTATCATTGAGTTAACTTCCCTGATTCGTTAAGTCCCTGTCATATGAGCCATTACGCTACCTGAAGGCAACAATGACCAGCCTCGCAACGATCGTGTAAACAACTGGCTTGTTCGACTTCATGCAGTGCAGAGTACACCGGTGATCGACCCGGTGACATTACAGCACCACGAGAGAGAAACGAGACCGATGAAATCAAACAAGCCTGATAACGTGAATAACACCTCATATATCCACACAAAGACGTCCTTGCTTTTCCTCGCCATCATGTTCATTTTGTACTGGCCAGTCTGTAACTAGTAACCAAGTGTCATCGACAACCAACTTGTATGCATGCGCATACAACTGTTTACATTTGTGTGCGCATGCCCAGCGTGCCTAAATAGTCATGTTACATGCGTTTTCAATAGTGTAGTGTGGAAAAACGGCAATATAAACGAGGATCTTTATCGTTTTAAAACGCTGTTTAAAGCACCTCAGTGCATTGATGATATTACAGGGTGTAAATTTGACACTAGTGATCCCCGTAGTCAAAAATAACAGTGCTGCACAGTCATCAGTGAGCCCTAAACTAGCTGACATAAAAAGGAATCAAGTTCCGTTATGTAGGGCTAAAATTAGTCGTGGGGAAGTCACTCTTAAAGGCGTATAACCAAAACACAAACTTGAATCCCTATTGATTGTAATTCATTTTAATGTCAAATATGATTAGTAAAGACAGGACTTGTGCTGTGTAACCAAATGTGAGCAAAAACAACAGAAAAATGAAAGCAAACAAAGAAGAAAGCTTCAAGATCAAAGTCAAAGGACAATCAAAGTGAACACAATGGAGGGTGTGTAGAGAGCAGCCAGTACCTCTTGAAAGTTATGCTGGGTGAAATTATCAGCTATTCGCAGCAGCTCTCTGCAGGAGTGAGTGTCGGCGAAGGCCCTGATGCCCAGGCAGTTAGAGGGGTCCAGCTGCCGCTTCAGGAACTCACAGCAGGCTTCCTGAATCTCTGCCAGCTGCAACAGGCAGGCAGCGGGCAGCAACGTCTGGACATTACCCTCCTCCACGGTCACCTACAGACCACCACAGAGGTTTAATATTGAACATCAATACGAAGCACAAAACAGCAGACTACAGAAGAGTCTTCCGAAGTTCACTGCACAATTAAACCAAATGAAGACACCTGTTTTTAGGACGTTACCTGTGAGGTGTACGCAAAGTCGATGAGCAACTCCATGGCACGTTCATCGATATCCCGAATGACGACTTCAGTCTGCCTGCTCTCAGCCAGTTCACCCGTAAACATTGCTCTGAAATAAGGACTGCAAGCCGACAGGATCACTCGGTGAGCATAAATCTTCTTGGCTCCCACCACCAAAACCACATCGCACAGCTCCCGGTGCTTGCGAAGCAGGTTGATGACCTCCAGGGTCTGCCGAGGATGCTTGTCCGAGATGTAGGGCATCCTGGCCGGTTGGGGCACTCCCTCCGGGAGCTTGTTGGGGTCACCCAAGGTGCAGCGGCTTGTGATATCCATTCCTGTGGTATCTGGGCGTCCACTGGTACCCCTGAGAACCACACAAAATATGATATTTAATTCATGTTGATTAAAAAAACAGGCCAACACTTAACCCAGCAGGAAAAACATTTGAGTATGACTACACAGAGCAATACACAGTCACAACCATGTGCTGTGTAAACAAAGTCAAAATCACGAGCCAATGTGTTGTTCACTGGACTCTTCTAACACACTTTACTTTTTAACTCTGGCAGTTAATCTTCAAGCGTAACTTTAATCATTATCACGGTGTAAACTTAAAAAAACTAAGTTAAATCAAACCACGATCTTTTCGTCATTATTCACAATGATGTTGCAAATAACACACAAATATGTATGAAAACTAACAAAACGTGGTCTAAACAGAAGCGATAAACTTGCATAATAACGTTTTGCTACGTGATGCTGTTGATCACATTTTGACAGGGCCTTGAATATTGATAATGGTAACCATACACAATAACAGATGCGATTTCTAATACATAGATTTCAAGAGTCTAACCCTTTATTGTTTATATAAAATAAAATAATTTAGCATATCTGTGAGCAGGACGCAATGTACACACATTTGGCTAAAGGGGTGTCAACTAGCTCTAGCTTAGCTTGCTCAAAACGCTGCATTTTCCTATCCCTTCTGTTTAAAATTGTGGCGATAATCATTTAAAGCAAGGAAAATCTGCATCCATTACCTTAGTTGTCCATTAAATCGGTCCAGAGTGAATTTTTGTCGTCAACAGTTAGCCAGTTAAAACGAATTCAACCCCTTGGCTTTGCGGACACCGTCCAGCCCACTTTTATTTTTTATTTTCCCAAAGAATTTCCCGACGGTCGCCGGAAACGGACCTTTCAAAATAAAAGTCACGCATCTAACAAGTTCGCGCAAGATGCTGTGCGATCAAACATGCTTTGTGTTGTAATGTATGGTCACCATCAACACAATAGGGAAACTTTACATTTATTTAATACATAAATGTATAATATTATTATAAGAACGGCAACTTTACTGTTAACTCTGGCAAACAGACGTGCACTGAAAAGATGCAGGTGGATCAGAGACGTGAGCTCTTATTGATGTTTCATTCATCTTAAACAAATTAATATTTAATTATTTTTGATTTATTTATTTCAGTATTATTTGCACAGCATCTTGAAAGTTACATTTATATTAATTCAACGTGTCAATTAGTAATGAATTCATTTTATGATTTAATATCATTTAGACCCTGATTTAATATAATTTTTGGAACATGAATATAAATATTAGAATAGATTTTCTTACATTTTCTTAACAAAGTTTGTATGTGTGCTTTGACTTTTTTACGTGTGTTCTGTTCTTTAGGCGTGTAGTTTACTATCAAAGACAAAGCCTGCATTCCTCCACTGTGTAGTCTAGTGGAATGCTTTCAGACAGGTTACAAGTCTCTCTCTCTCTCTCTCTCTCTCTCTCTCTCTCTCTCTCTGTTCCCTCGCCTTCCCCGCCATCCCTTTCCCGCTCTCTCCTGCGGTTTCTCTCTTCCCCCCTCCTGTGTCTTTTCTCTGGCATGTTTTGTTATACTCTGGTGGAGTGTGTTTGTGCATTGGTGGCCCCCAAGTTGAATCGTAGGCAGTGTATTAGAGGTTGATCTGATGGAAAACAACAACACTAATAGACGTAAACAAGACCTTCTCAATAGACACTGATTAATCAGCATTAGCAACTCAAATACCGCAATGACACAGAAAGTTACCTTACATAACATATTGTGCATGCATAAAAAATATGTGTAAGCGTCTTAAAACAAAAAATAATAAAAACACCACTGCCGAAGGTGTTTCCATCATTTAAAAAACAATATTTTCTTATGATGGAAATGCAACTGGCAGTAGTCATGACATGGTTTTACTATACAGATTCATATTATATTCATATTTAAGTGATAATATGTTCATGTTCATTTAAATTCAATTTATTGAGAATGTTATATTCTTTTTACAAAAGAGGCTAGAGCTTATTTACATGAAGGCACAGTTAGTTGTGAAAAAAGTTTGGCATTCTGAAATGGTTTGTATCTCCACAAAACATCCTTTGGAACCATGAGGAACCAAGAGGAACCTCCCCTTGCCCAAATGTCCAGACAAACTTTATAGAGCTGCCAGCCAGCACCCAACCACTGGATTTTAGGTATAAGGAAGGGCTATGCAGAGACGGGGGATTGGAATAATGTAAACTATACCAGCATGAAATGTACATCTCGGCACAATGACAAAGATTATTTTGTCTTGTCTGTTTTGTGTTACTCTGCATAGGAGTGAAGACCTCTCGGCTTCTCTGAGATTGATATCAGAGGGACTGTTTCTCCAAAAATGTGTCCCCCCTCCTTCCCCCCCTCCTGGGAAAACAGCGACAACAAATTAGCCTTCTTTTATGTCAGAGCCTAAGGACGACACTTGGACAGCCCTGAGATTGTCCGCCCGAGTTCCCATGAACCTCACTAACCTTGTCTTTCAGTGCAGAAGGAAGCAGCCATTGTGCCAGCACCTGTTTCTGTGGAAATTGGTGAAATGATGGCTTTGTTAGTCATTGCCCAGGCAACCAGGAGAAAAGAGCATGAGGGCGAGAGGGAGGAGGTGGGGCAGCCAAAGTTGGGATGGGGGAGGGGCAACTGGACCTGGAGGGTCCACTTTTGGGGAGAGGACTTGAGATAAGGACTTTGTTGGGGAAAGAACGTATTATAACTTGTCTTCAGACGGTGGTCCTGATTGGGTCACAATTAGTAAAATACATTTTTCAAGTATTAAACATACTCTCATATCTAATGTAAGTTTACATTTTAAAGTTAGTTTGTTGGAGTAAGAAGATAACAGAGAGCATAAATTCCCCTCTCTGGTCAAAGCAGCATGTGAGTGGAAGCAAAGCTTGAGTCTCCCACTAGAGGGCATTCATTTATCAGGAGTGACATATGAGCAATTGCTATCAAGTGATGAGAAAACAGGGTGTGAATGACAAATCTGCAGTTAAACAGAATCCTCAACCAAAACAGGCTTACAGATGATTTACACATTCGTGTAATGCATGTGAAACCTCATCTATAGAACAAAATACTTTTTGAAATAAGTTTGTTGTTCTTATTAAATGGTGTTTCAATTATTCTTAATTATCAATATTCAATTATGTGTATTCTGATCTTATGTGATCAACTGGACTTGAGAATAACTTGTTTTTAATACATATAAAGATACTTTTATGAAGCCAAGGTCTGGTCAGACAGAAAGAGCAGCACCAGTGCATTATGGTCAGGTCTGGAAAGTCCCAATGCCACTTCCACCCCGTCTGATCAAATCCACTATCCTGAACTGACCACATTTAACGGGTTGACCATATCCACTAATAACATCCCTCGATTGAGCTTATTCAGCAAAATCAGATTGGAATGGGAAAATGGACATGATTCTTTGGATCTTCAGGAGCCATTTAGCAAGCCATTAAAGGTATATTTAACTTAGTACAAAAATATAAAACAAATCCTAGGTGGGCGATAACATGTGCATATAATACCTCGTGTCGCTCTCTTGGGACGGATCTTTAGATTTGTGAAATGTAAATGTGGTCAGTTAAAGCAAATAATATATTTTACAGACTCGCTCTAGTGTTTATATTACCTAAACCTTGGCATTGCTCAGCTGAGCAAATATTAGAATAAAAGTCCCTGCACTGTGAGGGTATCATTGAAGAAAAAGGATGTATTACAGAGGTTAAAGTGCAACTGATTTACATCATTACATCACATAACTCTTAGATACAAATAGCGTTTTTAAAATCACCCCAGTGTTTTTAATTCATATATTAATTTGCCTTCACAGTGGACAATATGTATTCAGTATGATGTCATTCTATTACATTGCTTCACAATTATAACTGTAGTAGTACAACTTTCCTGTAGCTCAGTGGTAAGAGCATGGCGCTAACAACGGGAATGCACATACTTAGAAACAAATGTATAGGATAATGCAATGCAAGTCGCTTTGGATAAAAGCATAAATGTAACTAAACTGACATTTCATGGCAGACTTCAACTGGGCGATAGTTCTATTTTCGTAGGACAACACAATTTCTTCTCACAAAAAAATATAAAAACTTTTGTGTAGTCTAGTGTGCTGATGAGCATGGCACAAAGGGATGGTGCACTGCATTGGGGTGGTCTCTGTGCCCCTCCCACTGGCACAAAGTCAATAAGGTGATGGGTGTGCTTTTGGGTTGCCAGATGCCAGGCAGACCGCACTCCATTCATGAACAAAGGAGGGGGAGAGACAGGAGAGGACAGATAGTGGCATAACATATATCTATGCCAATTCTGAATTACTCATTTGAATAAAATATCAAATTAAAGGTGCTGTGTGTAATTTTTTGGAGGATCTATTGACAGAAATACAATATACATAACTCTGGCTTCAGAGGTGTATAAAGACCTTACATAATGACTCTATGTTTTTATTACCTTAGAATGAGCTATTTCGATCTACATGCACCGCGGGTCCCCTTGCATGGAGTTCTCCATGTTTTTTCTACAGCGGCCCTAAACGGACAAACTGCTCTACAGAGAGCGTTTCATAAATACGTTATCTCCTTCAGCAAAGAAGTGAAAACGTGACGACATCTTAATCCTGTGTCAGCAGCCGTAGTGCTTCGAAAGGGAGGGGTGGAGTGAGCTGTTGGATGCAATTTGCAACCTCACCGCTAGATGCCGCTACATTTCATACACTGGACCTTTATTATCTAACCTGCTATGATTGACTTATGGTTCAGATAACCACATGCTGTAACAGCATAACATAAATGAGGCACTACCATTACCTGATAAGTCTGACATTATGAATGTTTTTGTAAAAGTATAGCTCATCTGGTGATATATTGCATAAGGCCAAAGGTCATGGATTCGGTCTCAGGGAACACACATGCATGTTTAAAATGTATACCTTGTAAAGCACTGCAAGTCGCTTTGGATAAAAGTGTCTGGCAAATGTCAGATTTAATGTAAAGGGCTCAGTTAATTAAATTATAGTTTGTTCTGTCTGTCCATTTAAGGATAAAAGGATATAAGGATTAAAAAACAAAGTCCCTCAAAGCATTCCCTCTAAGCGATCTTATACAGTCAGCTTGTAGGCATGTAAGAATTATGTAAGATGTGTGGCTGCTTGTTTTCTGTCGTGTGTTCTTGTCATTGTGACTGAGCACATTTAAAATATGGCTCGGTAGGAACTTTGCGAATGACCGCATGCTTGTGAAAGCTACTAAAAGTGTCCTCGCCACTGTCACGCATGTGTTATTTATAAGCTCTACCTCAAAGAGAAGAGGGAATAGAAAACACCATACGGGGTAAAAGCTGTAAGACATTGCCCTTTCATTTCAACACTTTACAGCGTTTCATTCCTGTACAATAGCCCTGTGTTGGAGAGAAATCATATTCCAGGGAGTGAAATAAATGATGGATCCAGCTGAACACACACACATGTACACACAGCACATATGTGCACGCTCACACACCGCCGCACATTCATTGTAGTGTGCTGAAACACATGCCTGCTTCTCTAGACTGAACATCGGTATGGTGCGTGAGGGGGCTAGTTAAGAATGATTTATTTCCGCGTGGGGATTCACAGGATGGTTCCAGTTCCGCCGATTTCCCAGAGCGACCGGAAGCTGCTACCAGCCATAGCAGGCAGGAATTCTCATTTTGCCCCCTCGGTCTCCAGAGACCCTGCATGAGTAGACCCATGAACCTGGACAAAGCTGGCTGAAACTCACAACCTGCCCCACTCTTTAGCCACACAAATAATGCAGAATCCCTCTTACTACTTGCAATATGCAGTCTGGCCACTAAGAGGTGCTCTGCAAACAGAAAATCGTTGAAATGACTACTGTGGTACATTGATTCACTGGAATATGCCAGTTTTCCCTCTTCTCTATTCTTGCTTTCGTTCTCTCTTTTGTATAATAAAAGTCTCCTTAATTCACACAATTGCTACCACACATTTTATGGTGTTGCTTTTACAGTCTCAGAGGAACCTTCTTACTTTTCCATACGTGCAAGCACATATGCTGTCCGTGTGCATGAATTAGTATGAATAAAAGTCTGCATGAAACAAAGTAACCAAAAAATAGGCAGTATCATTATTCTGTCTCGTCTAACTTGTAAAACTGATCATTTAAAGGGATAATGCACATCGAGTCCGAAATTTGCGTCCGAAATTTCCGCAGGTTAAAAAATAATGTCAATCCCATTTACACACTGCCTCCGATATTTTCGTCCGTCATAAAAAAATTCGGACTGTGTTCCATATTCTGCGTTTTTCGCATCCGTAGCAAGCATTTTGAGAGGCGTTTGGACAATTCAGAGACACCGTACAAACGAGCGCCAAATACAAAAAAAACGCACACGAAAATTTCGGACTGTATGTGCAAAGACCACCAAAATGCTGTCATCATTTACTCACCCTCGTGTAATTTCATACCTGCATAAATTACTTTGTTCTGATGAAGACAGAGAAAGATATTTGGAAGAATGTTAGCAATTTTCAGTTCTGGAACATCACAGTGGGAAAAATTAAATGTTTGTTAAATGTCTGTTTGTTTTTCTAATTCTTTGAAATATCTCATTCTGTGTTCAACAGAACAAAAAAAAATGTGGATGTCCCAAATGGCTAACATTCTTTCAAATATCTTTCTCTGTGTTCAACAGAACAAATAATATACAGGTTTGAAACAACTTGAGGGTGAGTAAATGATGACAGAATTTTCATTTTTGGGTGGACCCCTTCAAAATATCTAGAAGAATGCAAGCACACACAATTCTACAATAAGTTCAAAAACAGATGTTTTTTTTTCCTATTTTTAATAGTGGGTGTCTGTGTGTGTGTGAGCGCGTGTAAACTTTGGTCAGAAAGTTATGGGACTCACAGAAGCACACATGTGCAAACATCTTCCCACACACGGAGACTCAGACACAGTTCTCTCTTCCAAATACACACGTTTAGCCACACACAGGTAAAACAAGCACGCACACCGAAACACACCTTTACAAGACAGCACCCCTCGCTAGGTGCCGACAGGACCACACATACTGTCTCACACAAAATGTTTGGAATGCTGTAAACATTTATTTCAACTGAAACTTAAACGGTTCCATCTCGAATAGTCTTCCGGGGACATCATACTGCACCTAAACTCCATAATAAACACAAAGGTGCACGGCCACGGCGAAAACATGAAAACATTGCTTGGGTGGCTTTACTGTAGTTTGGGTAGGATTATTTTAAGATGCGTGTCATCCTGAGATGCCTTTCAAACATTGCCTTGGGTGTTTATACGGAAAGATTGCCAGAAGTGAAAAAATCTTGAAAATAGATCTAGTGTTTGCTTGTGTATGGTTAATAAAATGATAATTGGTTTTGTTTGCTGTTATAGACATTTTTGCTGAAACATGTAATGTTAGGTGAAATATTTTGTGTATAAATAAATCATATAGCTTAACCCCATAGAAAAGAGAAATCAGAAAGCAGTTCTCAATAGTTTCTCCGAGACAGCAATGAGATTAGACGGAGAGCAAATTGAGACTTCAGCCCTTAAGAGGAAACTGATCTCACGGAAATTCGTACGGTTATTAGAAAAAAGCAATACTTAAAAAATCCCCTTGTCACTGGTGCGAAAGCAAATTGTATTAAAACATATGTATAAGATCGTACAAATTCATACGAATTCACCTCATAAAATAGTTGTGAGATTGTGTTGGCAAGAGTTGAAAATAATTAGAAATAAATCTTTTCATGTCACTTTATTTCATTTGAACTAAAATAGTACATTTCTAAAGGAATTTAACTCCAGGATACACTGTCCTATTAAGATATGAAAAGTCAGACTTCATAGTTTTATATATTTTTCTTGCTTTATCTGTCCGAAATGATGACTTTCATTCTTATTTTAAAGGGACAGTTCACCCAAAGATGAAAATTCTGTCATCATTTACTCACCCTCAGATTGCGCCAAACCTGTATAAACTTCTTTGTTCTGCTTAACACAACGGAAGATATTTGGAAGAATGTCAGGAACCAAACAGATCTCATCTCCCATTGACTCCTATAGTATTTCTTTTCCCTATATGGCAGTAAATGGGGGATGAGAACTGTTTGGTTACCGACATTCCTCCTAATATCTTCCTTTGTGTTTAACAAAACAAATAAATTTAGACAGGTTGGGAACAATCTGAGGGCGAGTAAGTGATGACAGAATTTTCATCTTTGGGTGAACTGTCCCTTTGAGTCGCCTGATTCTCAGGGTTTTTTTCTCCAAAGATACCCATTTTAGTAATCTTAGTAATGTGTCTTCTCTTGGGTGAGAACGGTGCCCATTTTTGTCTGGTATGTCAATAACTGTCTTTGTGGTTCTTTTTGAGAGAAAACATCTGAGACGAAGTTGATATTTAAATGACACAACTGCGGACTCAATAAAGTCTCCTGAGCTCTGAAAGAGCAACCTCTGAGCAATAAATGTTTCCTCAGAATGTTATTAGACTAGATTGTTTTACAATACATGAGTTATAGTAATAAGAACTGTGTCAGGTTCACAGTGAAGTGTAGACAGTTTAGTCATGACTCAGTCTGAGCCCTGGCTTCATTAGCCTACTAAATGAAATCCTAAAGTGTGATTTGAGTAAGCCTGTATGTGTGTGTGTGTGTGTGTGTGCGTGTGTGCGTGCGTGCGTGCGTGTGTGTGTGTGCGGCAAGAAGTCCCACCCATATTTGTTCTGCCAGCAGACTGCTAGCACAGTGAAGGTGGACCTCACACAGCGCTCAGCCAAAGCCACAGCGTTTCCGACAGCGTTCCGAGCCTGGCAGCCACTGCAGGCAGAATGTGGAATTCTCAGAGAATGGAGGAGATCCTGCCAGAGATCAGCCCAGAGGCCGCTGAGTAATTTTCTCAGGACAGCCAGCTGGTTGTCTGATTCTGACAGCTCCAGCACAGTGCCTGCAGTAGAAATCTCTACCAAACCACAATGAGACACAGAGGACCAGTCTGACACTCATCAGTCTAATTATGACGAGGGAGAACCAAAAGCACTTCAGTGTGTTTGAGACCATACACCAGTTTTTGGCCTAGAGGTACTAGACATTCAAAAATACATAACAGCAAATCTGTTGTCGTTGAGGGTGCCATTATAGCTGTCATCGTTACATTGTTTCCTCCTGTATCCATCTTCCGCATTCAGATCCGAGCATGTTGAGTAGTTCATTACAGACACATTAACGTATTATCCATGACAGTAATGCTGAATAGCGCAGGTGAAAGATGCTAAGTTGATATAACAATACTCAAACCACACGTGAAAAAAAATCCATTACAAAACCACACGAGTATTATGTCCGTTGTGTTTGGCACGGACTCCGCACGCTATTCCCTGTCCTGTCATCAAAATATAAATCAAATCTTTATGGTCAACACTTTTTATATGTCCCCTTTTGCTCCGAGATCTAGATTAGGCCTGACAGCAGATAGAAAAAAACTAAGTCCATTTCACGCTTTCAAGAGACGTACAGAAGTTCTGGCCGCCGGAAAATATTTTAGAGAGTAACGAAATTATAATATATATTGCTTGGAATTTTTTTTCTTTTAAAACACAAATATAAATCTGTCAAAATGGTCCTCATAGTCAGGGGTTTGAATGAACTTTTCAAACCTTCATGTTTCTCGATTCTACCACATAAATAATTGATTTACATTTAGTCATTTAGCAGACGCTTTTATCCAAAGCGACTTACGAAGAGTATATAGATGCCAGAAAACATTAACGGATTACCAACGCGATATAGCCTATTCATTAATTACTATTCATAGGCTACCTATTGTGAAATAAAAATAACAAAAAGGTTCAAACTTTAGTAAAGTAGACCAATTTAGCATTGCCTGCCAAACCTTAAAAAATGCACAGCTGTACAGCTGCTTTGAAATTATGCAAACTGCATAAACTTAAATTTGAGCTCACACACACAAAATGTGGGAGAGCGATACCTGTGATGTCAAATTCACACAGATTTTAAGCCCGATTTAAGCCGATTTGCAAGTCGTTGAGCTCGCTGATAGGTCGGGCTGTGATCGGGGACAAAACAGCGTGCGATCAGCGCTCGCCAATCATTATGTGTGAACTAGTAAACGACTCATCAAAGAAGCTCCCTGACGCGTCGCTGATGCCTCGCAGACACCAGACAAATATCTAGCATGATAAATATCTGGAGCTGACATCACATCATGTGAAGTGATGAACACATCAACAACTTAAAGACTCCAGACTTCACAGAGAGCAAGTCATGTAGTCTGAACAGTTCAGCGATCGGCCGACCTTTAAAGTTGTGTAATGTGAACTTGGCTTGAGTTGGCCCAAAAAGCTACGTTTCTCAGGCGGTGTGCGACCGAACCAGGACATCGTTGTTTGTTGCGCAGTGACGGGTATGTTGAAGTAATGCCTAGTTCACACTGCATGATTTCAGTCGCCGACAGGTTTTGAGAAATCACAGACAAATTTCCGAAATCGGAGGGAAATCGGTGCTCGTTCACGCGAGTCACAATCACGCATTGTGAATGATCAAAGACGCTATCTGAGAGTGGGCGACATGTTGCCAGATGCCTGTGAAATACTTGGCACGGCGAATCCTGCTGTGTGAAATGAGTTCTGACTGAAAAATACATCGGCGATGACCTACAGCCAATGAGAAGGCAAGACACAAGGCAAAATGAGGTTCGGGGAGGAGACCGCAACATCAGCAAGCATGGCTTCCAATGTCACGCGAGAACTCTGATATAATGTACACTCTAAAAAAAAGCCGTAAAAATAGGGCACAATATACTGTATTAATATGAAGGAATTTTCCGTGTTCATTTTTACAGTTGTTTTACCTGTATTTTACAGTTTGCACTGCATTCATTTGCATTTTAGCATTAATGGAAATGTCCGTAAAATAAAGGAAAATGTACTGGTAATTTTCTGCCAGTACTTTATCTGTTTTTTCACGGGATTTTTTTTTACAGTGTATCACTTCTGCCCAGTTCACATTGCCCGATTTTCATAGTCGTTGCATCGCTGTTCTTTTCACACTGCATGACTATCTGGGGTAGCATTCAGTTGCTGCAGTGTTCACATTGAACGATGGATCGGCGACAGAGATTACACACTGCATGACTTTACAATAGGTCAGAAACAACTTTCTGGTCCACAAACAACGTTTCACAACCAAACGTACGCGAAAAGATACGTGAAATCAGAGTTCTCGCGCGACAAACATAACATTTATCAACGTATCAACGTACGTATCAACGTACGTACTCGCCAACAGTGTTGGTTGTAACTAGTTACTAAGTAATTAGTTACTGTAATTTAATTACTTTCCCCTTGAAAAAGTAAAGTAAGGGATTACTCTTATTTTTTCTGTAATTTTAATTACAGTTACTTCTGATGTAATTAAACTAAATACTTTGTGTAATATATGTGTGTGCAATAGTGGAATTGACATCAAAATTCAAAGTCTAACTTTAAAATCCTTGCTTTAATGTATAATTCTCACATTTGTAATACTTTGGTCAGTTAATAAGAGTACTTTATGTAGTTTAATATTATTTGATTGAATTAATTAAATAAGCCCTTTCATGTCTATCCTTAAATCATTTAATTAATCAAGGTTGATGTAGGATATAGAAAGTAATTAGTAATAAGTAACTAAATACTTTTAGGAGAGAGTAATTTGTACAGTAATCTAATTACACTATTGAATATGTAATTAGTAACTAGTAATTAATTACTTTTTCAGAGTAACTTACCCAACACTGCTCGCCAAATGGGCTAGTGAGTTGACATCAAACATTAATTTCAAACCCTGCTTATAGTGCAGTTACCGTAACTTATACCAAAAGAAGCAAACTGGGTCATGCTAGGCTGTGTCTCGATCAGCTCCCTTGCTCCCGAGATCGTGAATCAGTACGTTATATCGTGTACACGGGTCCGGGCACTGGTAAGGACCTGTCTCCCTTCTCATTGGGACACCGTTCACTTATTTTCCTGTGATGTGTGATACTTCACAACTGGTATTAATAAACAACCGTCAAAATCTCTCTGACTTTATTTTTTTTTAATAATGGTTGAAGTACATATGAGAAACACTTTCATTATTAGGTTATGTATCAGTGCACAAATTTGGTCGATAATTAAATTTAACTGTTAAGTATTGTGCTGCCTGCCTGTCTAGCAACTTTTGTTTACATAACATAAAAAGCGTTTATCTTTTCAAAAGTTATATCGCGTTTCATGAAGTTCATTGAGTTGGCTCCTGCGATTTCGATAAACGTCTTCAAAACTTGTCACGTGATTTCCGGTAAGGAAACATAGGGAGCATCGATGCTCCCTGGTTTTTGCGGTGCATTGTGGGAATTTTTAGAGAACCTACGTTTCAGTGCACTGGAAGAATTTTACGAAGGAGACAGCCCTTAAAATGGCTGACTCCTTGGTCAGTGCCCTGACTACTGAACAAGGGAGCTGATTGAGACACAGATCTATGATGTTAACCTAACCCCTGACACATTTGGTCTAAACTGGGCAAAACCCAGATGAATCGTTTGGCTTAGAATACACATAGATGTGGGTCCCACTCCCATCAGCACAAAACACACCAATGAAAAGTAACTGTCTAATCATATCATCAAAGATATCATGAGACGTCTCAACTATGACACGCAGGTCATAAAACAAGGAGCGATTAAATGCAAGAGAAAATTCCCCAACCTTAATGAGCCATGCAAGATACATAACACCCATTTTTCTCAATAAAATCTCCACATCGAGCGCAATAGACAAAACTTGTGTTCAGAGCCTGAAGGCAGGCTCCACACGTGCAGAGAGACAGGCAGAGATAGTGTGGGCACGGCTCTGGAGACAGTGGGGATGTTTGATGCCGTGTGGGGAGCATGTGTGGTTTACAGACCTCACAGACTGATGGGTTCGGGGTGGACACAGGCAAAACAGACGCACACAGAGATCACAGGAGGCAGACAGGGTGATGTGTATGCTCGTGTGTGAATATGTTTGTGTGAACTAACATCTATAGCTTGTCTTTCCTTAAAAAACCACAGGCCCAAAACACAAAGCTAGTATTAATTTTATACAGACACAGACCAATTTAGCATTGCCTGCCAAACCTTAAAAATGCACAGCTGTACAGCTGCTTTGATATGATGCAAATTGTAAAAAGCACTATAGAAATAGACTTGAATGACACTGAATATAACATCATGTTGCAAAATGTTATATTATAATATAAGAAAAAATATATATAAATGTGGCACACCAAAGTTCCAACAATATAAAAAACTAGACTTGAAATCAAATAGACTTGAATTAAATTGAATACAACGTCACATTTATTCATTTGGCAGACGCTTTTATCCAAAGTGACTTACAAGTAGGAGAGCATATAAACATTCTGTCAACATTTTGTCATATATATACATATTATATTTTATTCTATATATATATATATATACTGTATATATATATCAAAGTTCCAACAATATAAAAAAATATAAAAAAAATATTAGTAGACTTTCAGCACTTCAGCAGGCTCTTCATCAGTGTGATATATTTTTCTGATAAAACAATTGCTATCAATAATAATTACACACTGTGTGGAATGATCAGACTGATGCATCAAAACAATTTGGGTTTGGAGAATAGGTCAAAATATTATGCTGTGAGAATAACTAAAGTGAAAAGCTCTCTTATAAAATATAAACAAATCCCACAACATCAATCCCATTTTATACTAACACAACTAATCTACAGATTTGTACTCTTAATCCAACTTCATTGTTTCTTTCTTTCTTTCTCACTTTGCCCTTTATTCCTCCCTTTCATTATCCAGAGCTGGCCCATGACTCCTGCCTGGACGCTGGCCACAATTAGAAGTTATGGCACTCATTAACTAAGCGGGATATGAGGCAAGCCAAGCCCAGACAGCACGTAAAACACTCATGTACAGTCACCTACAAGAAGCCTGGCACTCAAAGGGCCTCAGCTCCGGAAGGGAGTGGTCCTCCAGACACGGCTGCAGCTCAAGAAGAGGCGACTGGGATGTGTCTTACCTCCACCACCTAGTGGGTCCTTGTTTGAGGAGAGAACAGTCTACGTGGAGAGCTTTATAAGGAGTCTGAAGGGTTTTATGAAGTGTCACCCTGCAAAGCCTGTGTTTAAAGCCGGGGAGTTAATGATGACTTTTGGTGCAGTTATCACAAATTACAAATCTCTAGGGAGCACGGTGTTTCAGTGTGTTATACCAGCATTAATGAAGTCCTTAAAAAGAACTAACCACCTGCTAAGAGAAACCGGACACGCTGCCTCAATACACCTAATAATTAGGCTATTTTAAATGGGTGCAGGGTATATATTTATTTTTAATATACTACCATTTTATGGTAAGCCAGTTGGTCTACGAAGATTTGACGTCATTAGGGCTGTTGTTGTTAATTTTGTTTTTATGCGTGTGTGTGCAGTGTTTCCTCAGTTATCGTTTCTACATTACATGCTGTTTCATGCACTTATGTTTTACTGTTTTATCACGTTTTTGTATAAAACGTGTATTAAATTCACATTTAGGTCCTGTTTTTTTCACGTTATTTCATGGACTGTACTTTACAGCTATTGCTTTCCTCTTCCAAAATCATCTGAAGGAGTACTGGGAGTCCATTGAGTTCACATTCCTATTGAAAATGAAGTACACATGAGACGGTAATGACCTGCATCTTCTCACTTCAAGTGATTCTTCAGAGTGAATAAATAGTGGTTCTGACTCTTATTTCAAATTTGCCTTATGTTTCTGGCCTTGAAATGGCACTCATATTTTATTGTGATGTAGGCCAGTTGAAAGTCCAAATATGTGACTGAAATCTGAAATACATGTTGCAATGCATGATGGTGCAAATTTACAAGCTACTATATGAAAAACAAGGCCGGTGTAATGGCAACGTGGACATGTCAATACTGTGGACGGATTCTATTCATCATTTAATCACAATCCCCAACGTCTATCTTTAAAACCTAAAATTATGCCTTAAAATAAAAAAAATGAGAAATTGAGAAAAACCAAAAATTAAAGCCTTACATTCAATTTTCTTTTCCAGTCTTCTTTATACTGTCTTTTTTTCTACAAATTCTCTCTTAAGAACTCTTCATCATTCTGAAAACCATGTGCTAATTGACAAAAAATCTGGAAGGTCATGAAATTTGCTGGATGACATTTACACTCTGTTTTTACTCACACACACATGCACCAATAATGACATACACGAAAACAGGGTCTTGTGCAAAGGCAAGATGAATGCATTCAAATTGCCTGTAAAAAACAGGACGGTAGTTAAATCCTGGATTTATAAAGTCAAACACTTCCACAGCCAACTAGCAAAGCTGGACCTGCGATTCTTTTTGCTCGTCGGGATTTACAAATTGCCAATCATAAATACCTTCACCACTAGACAGTGTCGCCGTTCAGTACGAAGTAACTGAGCGGTTGTGTGGTCGTGATTTATGCACCATTATCAGTTGCTAATGGGACTGTGAATGCGTATTCTCAACTAGCACTCGCTGGGAGACCTGCTACAGCAGAGTCCAATTGTGCATTAATGAAAACCATGTGCCCAGACCTTGTCAAGCTAATTCCTTGGGTCTTTTAACCCAATACTTTGAAGGGATTGAATGCACCGATGCTTCACTTGCACACTACAGCCTAATCCTTAATCTCTCAGGTAAACAACATCAAACGTCCTGTTTCTTCACATGTCATAACAAGGATCCTTTTCTGCGTCCTCATGCAGTATTATGTCTGCGAAGCCATCCTGGAAAGCCGAGAGAAAGGCACATTTCTTTTTCCGAAGGGGCAGCGAATGAAAAAGGGCTTTCTGAAATGTGCAGGACAGAAGAGCGTGGAGCCCGTGGGGCGCAATGTGTTTATCCATGTCACAGTCTATCGGTGGCTGACCGTGAATACGGCGGCGGTGGTGGGGGCTGTTTTTGTTTCCATGGCAGATGGGGCCCTCTCTCTCTCTTCCTCTGTCGCGCTCTTTTTGGGTCCAGGAAGTGCCGCAAACACAAACCACACTGAGCGTGTTGTGCTCTCGGACCTGGCCGTGGCTTGCTGCGAGGCAGCGGTCAGGGCTGAGACTCACTCCCTGGGTGGTCTGGCCCTGCAAATGTTTATGATCTAAACCAACCTAATCCAACTGGCTTGTTTAAGGGAATTGGGAATGATTTACAAGAGCTATGATGGCCAGGAATAGGAAATCAGAGGAAATCGAGGCAGAGCTTCAAGTCTGTGGTAGCCTTATGACTCTGGTTTGCTTCTATCTATCTGGCCTTATTATCGCTTGCTGTGAAGTCTGCGTGCTGACTTCTCAAAAGACAAAAATGTCAGGATCGGTTGGGTTGATAACATGAAGCTCGGTGGATTTATACAAATATTGTAGTTTTATATCTGAACCCATTTCAATTATAAGTCAGTGTTTTTCTTTTACCATTATATTTTACCATCCTTTTTTTGCCATCAAACTATTATCAACAAAGTAAAACATATTTATTCAGGGAACATCTATTCACGTTTCTATTTATATTTTTTATTTGACTGCGTCACATATCTCATCACAAAGGTTTCATTAAAGGTTGCGTGTTTATCTCAAGCAGCACTCATCGGGAACTGTGTTCCATAAAGCAACACCTGTTGCACATTTCCTGTTAGTGCCCCATCCATCCGTACCATCATTAGCCCAATCATCGTTTGCCTTTAGTCTTAAGCCCCGGGTAGTTTGTCATGGTCAAAATTTAGTGCTGTAAAAGAGTAGATAATGACTAGAGAAGTGTCCGTGGTCTGGACTGAATTTTATTACCACCTTTCCTTGAACCAGAGCCCAATTCTGTAATGGCAAAAATATTGCCATCTGTATGTACTGAACAGCTTGTAAATAAAGATGAATTGGAGGAATTTGAACGTAAAATCTGCAAAATTGCAGAATTAAAGTGATGATGGTTGCCATATTGTGATCAGATGTGATTTGCATGTTTAACCCAGACAGAAATGTGTTGAAGTGAGAAGTGAAGGTTAAACATATTCATACTTTTGCGGAGGAACATTTTTAACATTTAATCTATACTATACACTATAAAAATACACATAAAATGTAATACTCCGGCAGATGGGGCACCAGAAAAAAAGCACATCAAATTTATTTTTTTTGTCAAGCAAAATTACACGTTTTTGCATGTTATTTTATGACCAATTTGTACATTTTCTTTAATTTTTTAACCGCATTTCAAAATGATAAAAAATGACAATGATTTTTTAAAATCATTAAAAAAACAAATTCTGTAAAATGTCATGTTTTTTAGTCACTGAAATTAATGAATGTACTATAAAATACATGAATGTACTCAACATCCATGTATTAAAAAGTAAAGTAAGTGTAAAACTAATATTTACAATATTTACTGCAAATATAAACATTTATTAATTCCTAAAAAAATCTGAAAAACTTTCAGTAGACGAGAATTATATTTATTAATTATATCCATCAGTTATCACATTTTGTGTAGATTAATTGTTTGTACTGACTGAACAGCTCAAATTTATTTTAAGCCCCTGATAGAGTTTTGCACATCACTAACATTTATCATCATTTCCCTCACAGCCAAATTTTTATTTTTTTAGCTGCACATGAAGATATAAATGATTGTTTGATTGTTGATGATTGTTTTAACTCTCTTTCTGTGATCATTTAACATGACCCCACAGAAATGCCAGTGGTCTGTTAAGGCAGTGCAGCAGATGTTAAACTTAGGTCACATAATCCCTATGAGATTTCTCGGGTTGTACTGTGAAAACGTTGCTTCACTGTTGAAATGAAGAAAATATGAGGTGGCCAAAGTTTTTTGGAGACGGTGGATTATAAACAGTTTTGCAGCCAAGGGTGTTATAGGAAGCATAGCAAAGGTGTAAATTCAGCACACAAACAGATTTAACATCAATACTTCCTTTGCTTCTGCTTTTTTTCTATTGGAGGCAGCCCGCCCTGTTATAAAGTTTCTTCTGCAGGCGGCGACCAATGAAGCTCATCTCCTGTCCAGAGAAAACAAAGCCAAGCCACATTCCCAGAGTTCAATTTGCTGTTACATCGGAGGTCTGCGAATTGGGGTTTGGGCCATGTTGACTGAGGGGATCTGGGTGGAGGGAACTGGGCTTGACTGGAGACTTTACATTTTTAGTGTGAAACTGGACGTTTTCTTAATACTCTTAGATTTCCAGTGAAGTGGATAAGGAAGAATCAATAATGTGGGAAGGAAAATACTTTTACAATGTCATCCATCTTGCCAAAATAGAGTTAGAGTTATTGTATATTCAAATATTTTCTTTTAATGCAGGCGACTACCACAATTCATTAGGTTAACATGACACTGGATGCCACACTGGAAAATTAATTAATAAATATTTATCAATATTTATCAAATTGTATACTGCACTATGTACAAGTTTTAGTAAGTAAAGTTTTGTTTCTTATTTTTCAAGTATTGTATTATCTTACTCCTAAAACACATTTAGTAGCCTACATTTGGGTACAAAAACGCTTTTTTATTTTCTTTAAAAGCACAAAATAACAACAATCACCACAACAACCCTTCTAAACACATTTTCATATGCTGCATCTACTTTGTAAATATTCCTGATTCATGATGTCATTTAAAATTAAAGGTAATCTTAATTTTATCGTTGTAAATCATTTTTAGAATGATAATGCTAATGAGACTTTTTAAATGATCAAGTATATTTTTAGACAAAAGGCTTGTTCGTGATTTTCACTAACTTTTAGATAACTGCAGGGATACTTGAAACAAAATGCCTTTATGTGGATGGCTAACGCCATATTAGCATGCTTTCGATCATATGTTTTAGAAATTAGCGATAACATTTGCATTTATTTTTAACTTATTTCTCAAATGCTTTGAGATATTTATAATTATTATTAACCAATACTCTCTTTTGACTGCACACATCTCATTCAGCAGCAATGATAGGAACCAAAGTTACCGGTAAAGATTCCCGTACGACTTATTAAAACGTAACTCCTGTCGCTATCTCCAAATAGCTTGTTAGTTATTCTAACTCCCACAGATAAATTATCCTACGTTTTCGCCAGTTCAATTTTATTTATATTTTCCCCAAATTACCTGTATTCCCAGACTTTATTTTATTTTAAGAAGTAGATTTAGTTGAAAATAGCGAGATATGAATGGCAATAACAGACGAACCCGCGTGAGCGTCTGCTAGAGTCCTGAAGATCCTGACGTGCACTGAGTGCTTAACGTTACTTGACAAAACATAAACATCTACAGCACAAATAAAGGTAAGCTGCGCAGTAAATGTCCTAAACGTTATCGTTTTGCTAAATAACAACCTTAGTGATAATGTTTTCGAGTGCTGAAATAGCACGGATGATGAAATAGTCTCATCGTAATGGCAATGTTTTGAAATCATGTTGAATCGATGGGAACTGAAGAAAAAGCTTGCACCTGTCAGACTGTTATGTTGTGAATGTTATTATACGTGGGTAAGCGAGTTGTTGGGTTTGCTCTGCAGGTGTTTTGGGATGGAGCTGCAGGCGGTGCTGATGGCAGCTGGCGGAGGCTCCAGAATGATGGACCTCACCTATAACACCCCAAAACCATTGTTGCCTGTGTGCAACAGACCCCTCATCTGGTACCCCCTCAACCTGCTGGAGAGAGTTGGCTTTGAAGGTAAACATCCTATCACATGAAGGAAGTTCAGTAAATAGTTCATTAAAGGTGAAAGTTTGTCTTGTGTTTTTCCATTCGGATATGAAGCCCCTATGCAAACTGATATCAAGGTTTGATAAGATTTATTTCACAAAGCGCCAACTCCATAATCAAAGTGAACACTGTTCACTGTTTTTATTTTCATGCCACATTTTAGTTTGTGTTTGCAAACTCATAAAGTGGTTGTAGTTTGTTGCAATGCATCATGTAGCATCATTACTTGTTGTTGGTAATAAAGTAGAATCTAACTCAGAATCCTGTCTTATCTGTTAGTAACCGTTGCCGTTTTAGTTAGGATCCCATTTAGAACATGGAATTGAGCAGTTGAGAACTTTAGACATAAAGAGTCTGTTACACTGGCCGTGTTGTATGTTGTATATTGTATGTTTCCTTGTTCACCCTAGATAAAGTACACTAAATACAAAAAGGTTATGATGCAGTAAGAAGTAGTTATTCAACTAAAAAGCTGATGTATGTATATATATTAGGGCTGTCAACGTTAACACGTTAACGCATGCGATTAATTTTTTTCAGATTAACGCGAAATATTTAAATACAATTTAATAGAGACATCAGTAACAGTACTAATATCAGAATGTTGGCATTCATTCATAAAATTATACTGTTAAAGAAATCTGTTGTTTCTACATTAATTTGAAGATTAATGAAAGTGACATTATTAGATTGTAAAAGTATATTTAAAAACATTAATGTTACGTGCGATTAATCACAGAAAAAATGTGTGATTTATCAGATTAAATTTTTTTAATCGATTGACAGCACTAATATATGTAAGGGATAATCCACAGCTAGCCGTGCGTTAAAGGGTTTTAATGCACGATGTGGAGGCCAAAAACCACCCGACACGAAGCGGAGGATGCTTGCCTCTGCGAGGTGCATTAAGGCCCGATTCACATTTTGCGTCTAAAACCGCGCGGAAAACGCGAGCTGCACTGCGTTCTCCTTTTTTTCCAAAGTGCCTGGACTTTGCGCTCTCCTGGCGTGTTTCGTCACTAAGCAACCATGGGCCACGATAGCCGTTGAGACGAGGAGGTATAAACAAAGGATATATGGATTATATGCACTGAAAATACCTTGCAATAACTCTGCTACTAGATTTAGTTATGCTGTGATCATCTGTGTCTCCATCTTCATTGAGCTTGTCTATATTGGCTGGTCGGTTCTTGTCACATGACATGCGGTGCGCTTGCGGCTTTCTGAAAAGTTGCGATTTTTTCATCTCGATGCGACCGCATCGCCCCCTATGTCCGCGCGGCTACATTCAAAATAACGAATATGCACGCGGAAAAGACGCAAAATGTGAATCGGGCCTAAAATCCTTTAACGCACGGCTAGCTGTGGATTATCCCACTTATACCATGGTCATTTGCCAAGTTAAATCTTTTATTGATGTTTACAGTGAAATTTGAGATCAAACAGGTGAAAATTACAGTGATTTTGACAGTTAAATTTCAATTGTAAATTTACTGGAGCTACCTGTGCGTACCTGTGCGTTTTAATGCACACCTTCCAGCCAATCAGAATCGAGTATTCAAAAAGACCATGGTATAAATATATATATATATATATATATATATATATATATATAATGAAATAATAAAGATACAAAAAAGAGACATTATTTTAAAGATAGGGTGGTTGTTTTGTGTGACGTCCATTTAAACCTATTGGTTGAGCTGCCAACGTGATTTACGTCAACATAAATTAGGGTTAGGAGATAGTTTTTTTTTGTTGTAAAATTTCAGTTTTGTGTCTGAATGACAGATCTATTACATGTGTATCAATTTACATACAGAAGGTTCAATTAAACCTTGAATGTTGTCAAACTTTAACTAAATAACAAATTATATTAAAAATTGTTCTGTACTTTATATATAAATACCTATAAATATTATATCTCTCTCTATATATATATACCAATTAGATATTAAAAAATTTCAAAAAAGAAGTTTTTTTTGCAGAAGTAAATCGAAAAGATGACTTTAGAACCTAATGTTCCCTTCATTGCTTTAGCACATTTGAGAGTCAGTAAAGGTGGCATACATTCTTGGGTATTTTTTATTTAATGCCTTAATCATAATTAAATGTTTATTGTTCACACCTAGCAGTATTGACTAACCTTACAATCCAGCTGGTGTGGAGTTTGTGGATATGGCCCTCTGCTTGCCCAGCAGTACAGTGTGCACCTTTATGTGTGGCACAGTCTGCCTTGTTAACAGTCCGAGTGCCAGCCAACAAGACCTTGCAATTAGCTTTTACAAGTCTTAGTACAAACTATAGTAAGCTGCTTTGCTAGAAAATATTTACGCAGTAAAGCAAGATTTGGGTACAAGCCTTTTCCAACTGGCCGAAATGCATATTCTTACTGGGCATACGGCAAATAATTGTCAAATACTTGATTGAAGGTGTCTGTGTAATATATCTCTTGCTGACTATTTTTCGTGAAGCCCATGTAGTCTAAAGTGTTGCACGCAAAGTGTGTGCCCTAGACAACTAATGGGAGCAGTCTTTTCCAAACCATTTTCCATAAAATCAAGTTGAATTGTTGTCATGTGCAAGTTTAGGTGAAATGTAAATGGTTGTAATATTTTTTTCCAGAGGTGATTGTCATTACTACTAAAGAGGTTCAGAAGGCCCTGAGCACAGATCAGCGGCTGAAGACGGATGTGAAGATGAAGCTGGATGTGGTGTGCATTCAGGAGGAGGGTGACATGGGCACTGCTGATGCCCTTCGACACATCCAACAAAAGATCAAGGTGTGTGATGTAAAAATCATGGATTCTTGATTTGATTTTAAAGCAATGATAAGCGATTTCAGAGAGGCTACAATATGGCAAGAAAGAGCCGCAACAGTTGCAGCTTGTCTACACCACACACGGGCGGCGCAACGTAAAAAAAGACTATATAACCTATTATACACAGTAATTCCAATATTTAAAATGGATGATACGATGCATCGGGTATCGAGTCCTTGACATAATAATCGGAATCGAGCTGTGAGACCAGTGACGATTCACACCCCTATTTGAAAGCGAACTTGAACTTGTCCGTTAAAAACTCTGAGCTCAGAGATAGGGTTTTTTTAGGTCTCTGCGATGAAGTTCTCGGCAATGTTGTAGTTTTATCTGTATTGGCTAACATTAACAAAGTAAAACATATCCTAGCACAGCAAAAAGGAGGCGTGGCTTTGGTTAGCAATGAGATGGGAAGGTGGGATCTTATGCTTAACGCTAGCTTGTCAAAGCCCCGAATATAGGCTCCAGTGGCACATGCTTCTTTCATAACGCGAGTAGACACTTTTAGATGCAGTGTGGCGTCTTTAACATGTCGATCGATCGCTTTACATCGTAAACAAATTTAAACAGCGGTTCAAGTTAAAAAATATATAAAAATGTGCTTTATTTACAGTACACGCAGCTTCCTGTGCCCACACACTCATCTGAACGGGCCAGAAAGGAGAGAGAGAGCGAGAGAGAGATACACAAGCGTTGGTCACGCTGAAACTACAGTCTGAAACATGTATTTATATGCTTTTTGTCAAAAGCAACGTTTTCATACAAGATAAGACACTACATAACAACACTAAACTACTCTGCAATGAAACAGTAACCACGGGCATATATGATGTTTAATTGCATGTTTTAATAATCGATTATTTGTTTTTAAGCATCGATGCAGTAATCTGCATCACGATGCACCGTATAATTGTTTTTTTACAGCCCTATTGTCAAAGATGCCTTACAGAAAGAGATTTCTGTAAAACAATATGGGTTGTTCACCAGCATAAAGTATCCATATTTGTCCGTTTTTTGGTAAAAAAATTTGAAAGTTGTACGGCTCTTGTTCTAGTTATCGTTCTTAGTGTGAACGGGCCATTTGGTCTAGTAACACAATAATGTGTTATAGTTTCTTAGAAGTTACTGTCCTTTAGTTAACCCTATCATAGAGGAGGCATGTTAAAGCCTGGCATGCATAAACAGCCTCACATCGCATGTGAACTGGCCTGGGGTCAGTGAAATGTTGTGAGGGACAGATCCTGTGTGCCACAGGGGGATCTTTGATCCGTGCAGCCCGGCACTGCTGGGCCCAACTCCACAGAGTGCCTCATTTCGCCTGACGAAAACTCACAAACCCATGATGTCAGAAGCCTTTCACAGTCTTTACAGACATTCCCGGGTAAGGTTGGGTAGATGGAACGGGGCAGTTTAAGTGTGTGCAAAAAAGCAAAATGACCTGTTAGTAATTTGTTGCCTACCGAGCTCAAAATATTGTGTCTGTCAGATGCATTAGCGCTCACACCCTGCCCGACTTTAATACCACATTTGTTCATTTACAAAGCCCACCATTGCAATCGATACCACAAAACTGCTAAGCATTCGAGAGCGGGATGTTTCAAACATGTGCGAACGCTCATCGCAGGAGATTAACTCTGCCACAGTAAATATCAATGCAGTGGAAAGGGAATGTTGAAGAGGAAGGCCTGCTGGTGCACGCTAACAGCGCATATGCGTTTATTTCTAATCCTAGAGAGAAATAAGAGATTAAAAGCATTGAGTTTCAGAGCCCTCCAGTGCACGAACAGCCCCGCTACGTGTTGAGAGACGAGAGCTGGCTATAGGGGCCCTAAATCCCCGTTTATTGTACGGTCTAAACACGGAGTCTACTCCCTCACTTGAGCAAACAACACGGACATAATGGAAGAATGTGACGGTGTGCCTGCCTCTTAAACCTCTCTTTCATTAGCTCGTGTTTGTCTTCATACTGATGCATTGAGTCAATGTTTGTGCAGAAACAGAATAATCTTCGTGTTGTGTAGCTTTCTGTCAGCTTTTGTTAGCAATAAGGCTCCGAGTTGTTCCCAAATGGATTGAGTACTAAAAACACGTGTAAACATTTGATCATATTTTAAAGTCGAATATGCCAGTAAATGTCAGCATTTGATGTCATGTTTTGTTGTCCGTATTCAAGACCAAACACGGTCGCGACCGGCCAATTGTGGGCGAGTTTGCATGTACGTTCGTAGCGTCAGATAAGTGTGAGCGTTTCTTCTTTTCCTTTTATTCCCTCTTATCCTGTGCTCTTTTCTCCTGCCTCTTCCCCCCCTTCCTCTGCTCCCCTCTTGGGTGGTCTCACCTGGTTGGCCCAGGGGGCAGCCAAGCAGAACTGGAAGTGTCTGTGGGTGGCCTGACCTCCCTGTGCCTCTACAGCGCAGGCACAACTCTGGCCCGCTGAAAGGCCCGACGGCGGCGGCGCTCAGATGATCCAACAGCTGACGCCCACTTCAGACCTTCAGTGGCTCTGTGACTGAGGCAAGCCGCGGATTCAATCCGCCCCCCCGTGGCAGCCGAGAGGGCCGTTCGGCCACATGTCAGGTGTCCTCAAAAATAGCAACCTCCGTTATGAAATGCTAAGTGGTTAGAGCTGCAGTGACAGATCGATTTACTTGGGTGGTTTATGATGGGTGGGCTAGCATTGGTCGCATTTTTTGTGTTTTAACGCTGCGCATTCCTGGTTAGCTGTGAAGTCATGGCAAATGTTTGGCTAGTTGAACTATAGCTGTAATGTGGTCGCGTTTTTTTCGCTCTGTGTTTCTTTTATTTACTCTGGGACTGATCGAGTCCACATTTCCAGACTCGGAAATTGAGCTGCAGCAGTGACCCGGCTTGATCCAGTGAAGGGGAAACTGTGTGTAAAGTGGAGAGCATAATTAAAAGACTTGCCCGTTTTTACCCTCACCGATGTCGAGGCCTGAGCCAAGATGGGTTTTGGCTTTTCGTCATCAAATATATCTTCCGAATGCCACTGTGGGTCTTTGTCTCAGATGGTTTGTTCCCATTACTTAAAGTTGCAATCTGTAACTTTTTCTAGTTAGAAAATAAACAGAAATCAGTTGAGGAAGAACATAAGTGCTTAAAAATCATCCTTGATTCTCAAAGGTAAGCTTATAATAATGATTTATAAGTTGAGATGCAGGAAATGATGTCTTTTGACTTTTTTATGTGTCAGACAGAGAGGGCGATAGAAAGGTGGAACTTAAGGATCTGCACAAAATCTATATCAACAAGGTTTTTTTGAGCTTTTTATTGGATTTCAAATTATTCTTACAAAATGATGGTACAAATACAGGCATTAAATACCAAATATAACATACATTAAATAAGGAAATATTGCTTTACAAATATTGTTTATGTCGGTAAGAATGTCTATTAAATATTTGAAGGTAAAAATCTAATATTTTGGCTAATAAATGTTTAGCTTTTCATTAACGTGTACTGCTTAAATGTGATTAAATTATGAGATTAAAGGGATAGTTCACCCAAAATAATTCTCCAGTTATGTGTAAATGTTGTTGTTCTGCTGAACACAAAAAAGATATTTGGAAAAATGTTTGTAAACTAACGGTTCTGGGGCACTATTGACTACTGTAGTAGGAAAAAAATCTACTATGGTAGTCAATAGTGCCCCAGAACTGTTTAGTTTCCCGATTTTATTTTGTGTTATACATAAAGAAAAAATGTAAACAGTTTGGACGACTTGACAGAATTTTCTTTTTTGGTTGAACTATCCCTTTAAAGGCCAAATTAAATTATGTAGATTTTGTTTAAACATGCTAGAATACTAGCTACAATATGAGTTGAGAAGGCAGTGTTGTCCTTCTTCAGTAGCCTATTTGGCTCATTGTAAACAGACAGCGCTGTGCACCCTGTTATCTTTTAAGCATGTGTGCTGTAATGGTTTACGGGCCTTCAGCCACAGGGCCAGAATAAGAGAACTAGAACTGTATCGAAGCAGAGCGTCACGGCAGGGCCTCTCCCTGGGCCTCCCCAATGAGGCATGCAACGCCGCCTGAGCGGGCCGTTCCTCTCCCCCGCTCCCATGTTTATTTATCCACAGACCTGAGATGGGCAGACCAGATGGGAACCAGACAACTCAAACAGTAACAATAGCAAAGGCGATCAGGATTTATCGCTGGGTTCCCCTCCACGCCTGCGCTCATATATATACACACACACGCATGTACACGCAAACTATGGAAGAGCATTTGGCCTTTCTGTCTCTCATTTTCTCACGCCATACTCATAAGATGTTATAAACTTTTCGTTTGTTGAGACCGTCTTCTGGTAAAATGCAGTCTTGATGTAGTATGTGAAGTTTTTATGGAGCACCGTAGCAGGTCATGGATAAGTTTGCTAGCTCTTTGATGTATGCCATATAAAGCTCATAGAGGTAAAGTCAACAGCAGTTTTTGAAAAACGCTGTTAAGTAACATATTTATTGTAATGTTTTGATTTTAATAATATTTCAAGAGCTACCTGTTGTTTTTCAATTGGTATTTCCAAGCAGCTGAAAAATACAACATTGATAGTAAAAACCCAAAAATGAGAGTTCTTTCATCATTTATTCACCCTTATATCCTTCCATACCTTTTTGGCTTTCTATCTTCTGCAGAACACAAAAGAAGATATTTTGAGGAATGTCAGTAACCAAACAACATTGGCCCCCATTGACTTCCATTTACGGACACAAAACCACTGAGACATTTCTCAAAATATCTTCTTTTGTGTTCCACAGAAGAAAGAGTCAAATACAGGTTTTGAACCACATGTATTGTCAAAATATCCATTGACTAATGTCATGTTTATCTAAAAGAGCAAGAAAATCATGTTTTTTGAAGTGTTAGAGATGATGCTTGGCCAGAATCCATGTTCTTTTGCACTAGTGGGCAACGAAAAAGTATTTCAACCCAACTGCTGATTTCAAAATCTGTAAGTTATCATTATTATTATGTGTAGGGAACACGCAGCCCCTCCAGTGGGCTTCGCAATCAGATTGTGGCTGGAATAGCAGGACCGTCCTGCATTTTATGCTGGTTTAAATATAACTTGCTTTTATTCGTCCACAGACAGACATCTTGGTGGTGAGCTGTGACCTGATAACAGACGTGGCCCTGCATGAGGTCGTGGACCTCTTCCGTGCGCACAACGCCACGCTGTCCATGCTCATGAGCAAAGTGAACGACTTCACAGAGACCGTCCCCGGCCAGAAGGGCAAGAAGAAAGCAGGTACTATCATTCACCCAGACGGCTGTTTAACAGAGCACCACCAGCTGCCAGAGATCAGCTCCCCAATGATCAGCTAATTGCTCACTTGAACAGGAAAAGGCCGGTGTGGTTTTGAAATAAGTGCTGTTTCAGACTGGATGTTGGTGCACTGTTTCCAAAAGCTATTTAATGACCATTTCCTCTTTTCCTAATATGAACTCATTTCAATGGGCTCTATTATTTCACATTCCTGCTACTCCAGCTTGTCGATTGGCTGAAATATTGTCTGATTATGGCGTTACAAGCGCACTGTGACCAATTTTATGCCCTGTTGCAGCGGAGCAGCGGGACTTTGTGGGCGTTGATGGCACGGGGAAGAGACTTCTCTTTATGGCCAATGAGGCAGATTTAGAAGAAGGCCTTGTTGTCCGAAAGTCCATCATGCGCAAGTGAGTCTCAACTTTAGTTCAATTTTACTCATTTTACACTACACCTCTCCTTATATCACCTTTAGTCCTTCAATGATTTTGACATAGCAGGTTGTTTGCATCTTATATAATTCATCCTATAGTAGAGCAGCTCAGATAAACCTGAAGACAGGTTCAAATCTATTTGTGTTCATTCCTTTTTGACCTTCTTTCCTTCATCTGAGCACAAACAGAAAATCTTATATTTATGGTCCCATGAAATTTAGCGGCATCTAGCGTTGAGGTTTTGAATTGCAACCAACGGTTCGCTCCACCGCTCACCCCTCCCTTTCGAAGCACCATGGTGGCTGACACAGAACTAAGATGTTGCCGTTTCCGCTTCTTTGCTGAAGGTGATAATGTATTTATAAAACGCGCTCTGTAGAGCAGTTTGTCCGTTTAGGGCATGGTGAATTTCATGTAAGGGGACCCGCGGTTGGTGTAGATGGAAATAGCTCACTCTAACAAAAACTTAACGCTTCATTACGTAGGTTCTTTATACACTTCTGAAGACATAGTTATGTATGTAATATTGCTTTTCTGTCAACAGATCCTAGAAAATATTACATACTGGACCTTTAAAATTTTGTCATGTTATTTTATATGGGACTCAAAATGATGAAGCTCCAAAAGCACATGCATCCATTATTAACCTCTAAATGAATTCTATTAAATCTACTTTACTTTAATAATTTAACATAAATTATGCCTTTTAAAGCAAAATTATACTATTTAAAACGGCCCTAACACACGCGGTTTCTGCTAATCTCATATTAATCTTGAGTACCTATAGAGTAGTACTGCATACTTCGTATTTAATGAAAAAGTGCAAAATATCTCAATCTGAACAATGTTAATACAACAGCCCTACCCCCCAAATTTTACCCAAATAAAAAAAAAAAAATCAAAATGATACATTTGTGAGGAAAATGATAAATATTTTGTGCTTATTTAGCAAAATTAAAATGTAAGCAATCAGGTCTGAGAGATACGTTCAAATAGGAAGAAAGGTAAACAAATACATCTGGGATGGCAAGAAGGTAAAATGATCAGAAATGATCTGAAAATTATAAATGATACAAATCATGGCCATTTCTATAGTGCATCGACATTTTTATCTATATTAAATGTATCTGAAATATCAACAAAAAAATATTGACCTAGACCGGTCAAGGGTTTGATGCGCAGGGGTTCGTAGAGTTGTTGTGAAAGAGTTGGACTTTGTCTAAACCCAGCTGAAAGCTACTGGCCTCATTGCAAGCAGCCGAAGGAGGTGGTGTGTGCTCAGAACAATGGTGACCTCACAGGGTGATGACCTGCTGTTTATGTGGGCTGGCTAATAAAACGGGGGCCTCCTCCACACTGGCCTGTCTTGAAAGCTGCCTGTTAGCCCCGCTTCAGCAGCCGGCTGCCTTTCTTAACTGTTGATCCTGCCTGTTTTCCAACCCGCCACCCTCCCTGACTCACGATGAAGTTTCTTCTGCTGTTCTGCTTTCTCACAGTTTTCTCTTTTCTTTGGGTTTCTCTACATCTGAGGTTTTGGAGCGGCGTTTATCAGTTCCCAGCTGAAGGACGTTGGGAAAATACCATTCTGATCTAACGAATTTGTTATGTTATGTATGAATGCTTGATTCTAAAATCCTTTTCATCTCAAGTGCAAATTCATTATTATCTCCTCCAGCCTTTTTAATGCTGTCTGATGGCAGTGTTTTGCGAAGATTAAACTGATTTTGGAAAGGTTCTGTCAGCACCTAGTGTGCAGCCCTGCGGTTTGGGCTCTGGAGGCTGAAGGTCAAGCCCTTCTTGGTTCTGGATCAGACGTGTGCACAGGGAGATCAGGACTCTGGGAGCAAGAGAGCTGGGATGGGACTCCGTGTGCGTCTGTTTTGGGAGCTCATAAATAATCTGCTAAGTATTAGCAAGTATATTAAAAACACAACAACCAATGAGTGTATTTCGCAATATTATGTCCAGGTCATATTTCGCTCTAAAATTGATCATTTATTTCTTTTGAAGTATAACTTGGGTATTTTTTGTATCATTTGCCCCAATAGTAAGTTGAATTATTCTATAGTGAATAGGAGATAGTGGTGACCGAACTGTCGCAGTCTTAAAACAAAGTGATCTTTACCAATTACAAATCCATGTGAACAATGTATCTGCAGAATTTTTTTTCGAATGAGCTTTTCCTCTAAAGTCATCTGTCATCTTTTCTTTGATCAAACTCTTGTTCATATATTTGCTGTGATTCAAAGCAACTACTTGCATTTAAATTTTTGTTCTTGTCAAGGACACACAGGAATTCTCAGTTCGGTTTGAGACGTCTGCTAATGTTTAACAGCACTGCAGATTCTGCTCTGTTTGTCTGGGTCGTCTCGCAGCCTTGGCGTTGTCTGCATGTGTGTTTATACAGACACAGCGAAGGCTATATGTGCAGTCCACATGTCTTACACCACTCTGTTTTATTTATAACACCTATAAAAACATTAGGTCTCATTCACTAATATTTGTGATTTTGCTCATGTTCTCAGAAATGGTACTCGAGCAGTTTCTGTTGGATTCATCACCAGTGCACACTGGTGCCCTCAAAGCATTTCTGTCATTGCATCATTATAACACTCTTGAACAACACTGAAGTACATCTTACAGGCGACCTTGATGAGTTAATAACTGTTGAAATGTCAGAGATTTAAAGATCAGTTTTCACACCTTTAATTGAGTCCTCTTGATGCTGGTAGTAGCAGAACAGTTACATACAATACCGGTCAAAAGTTTTAGAACATTTGAACGAAATGTTTCTCATTATATTTAAAAAGGTTTTGATCTGAAGGTGTATGTTTAAAGTGGGGCTGATTTTATCCAGAATAAAAGTTTGTGTTTAAATAATATATGAAGAGTTTGGTTCCAAAATGAGATAACTCCGTTTTATAAAAAAATCATGCAGTTTATTATGTTATCATGTTTTTATTGTGTTTTATCGTGTTAGTCAGCTGTATTTTTTTTGTTATTATGGCTTAAATCAAAACAAACCAACTGCAGTTTGATTGATATTAATTGAAATGCGCAATAAAAAAACATGAGTTATCTCATTTTGGAACCAAACTCTTCATATTTGTGTACTGTGCATATTAATTTTGTATTTATAAACATAACGTGCATTATATTTAAGAAAAATATAAAAATGAATAAACTTTATATATCATTTCAATTATTGGTCAATATAAACAAATACATATTTCTTAAATATTTCATCTTGTATGTGTATGTTTTTGTGTTTGCAAATACAAATGAATATGCACAGTCCACAGACATATATTATGTAAACAAAAACTTTTGGATGCGATTAATCGCTATTAATCATTTGACTTAGCCCTAGTTTCAATGCCTGAAGTTAGTCTTCTAGACAAAAATATTATTGTGCAAAAATTTTCATTAATTTGATTTAATAAAAGTGTCTTTAAAAGAGATCACATAGATATATAGGAAAAAGAGCAGCCAGTAAGATTACAGAATGGGTGGGAACTACTTTGATTTTGTTTAAAAAGCTTCTCAGGTTGAAACCAGAGAACATTTCTGCAAATTCTAGGCAAAATGTGACTTTACTGAAATAGAAATAAAACATATATAAATATATAAACATTCTTAGTTTAGATTGTTTAGACGCTACATAATTCTCATAGCTCCCTTTGTAATATTCATTTATTTTGATGAACTTACTATTTATCTAAAATGTGAGAAAATATAAATATGTGAGTAAGTGTTCAAAAACTAGTACATGTATACATAGGAAGTGTATGTGGTGTAAATTGACGTTAGAATTCATTTGACAGTTTCCTACAGATTTGAACCACATCTTGCTGCATTTTCTACCTCACATTGTTGACAGGCGAGGTCTCTCGCTCTCTATGCCTTTCACTGATTGGATCTTGTTGTATACATGTTGAGCACACCAGATTTACTCTTTCTATACAACAGAAATCTAGAAAGATAAACAAATTTCAGTCAGTCAAAGCAAGGTATTTAGGGAAAAAGCTAAATTGCCCAATGCTGTCTCTCTCCATCAGTAATACTGTTTAACCCATGACATAAACACTTGAGCATGACATCATCACTTGTACATTGGGCCTTCTTTCTCAAGGTGGGGCCTCAAGATTTGCAGTATGCCTGTATGTGTCTCATACCATCAGCAAAAGTAGAACGATAACAAGAACTAATAGTTAATATGACTTTTCTTTGACATTTAACACTGTTTGTACAATATCCAGTTTCACGTCCACTCTCTTATAGACTTATAGTTTCATCGGACGAGCGTGCGCCTGACCCCCAAGTTAACTTCCAGTTTGTGTTTGGCTAGTGTCTAATAATATAACTATTTATATTTAATTTAATTTATGGTAATATTAATTTGTATTATTATTTTACTGTATAATAGTTGTATTAAATAAACAATTTGTTAAATGGGTCCAGCAGTTCGGTCACATTTAAATAAACAAACCGTATGGTACATTGACATCTAGCGGTTGAGCTTGGTATCGCAGTCTAAAGTCAAAATATTGGAGAGACAAGTTTAGCCAAGTAACGGTTCTTCTCGGTTTCATTTGCTTGTTATCGGAAATAATCTACAGGCCCTCTATTGTTTCTGAATGTGTACCGGAAGCTCAGTTGGGGTCTCAAAAAACCGCGCATGCGCAGTAACGTTTGTTTATGTTGTTAAGATGAAACCGTCTCTACGTGTTGCTTAAAATGCACTTCACAGTCATCTGAGGATGTTTGAGGAAGGTGTCAGCTGTGCTAAGATTTACCAAACCATCTGTTTCTTCCTCTCACAGTTTGTTAGTTATTTACCTCGCCGGTTAAGATGGGCGAGCAGAGAATAAAGGACCTGCATCTTGCGGGGTGTCCCAGGCTCAAAGAGGTTGCTTGGGCTCCATGTCGATGTTGACAGCTCGCTGTGTAACGTATGACCTCACTGCGCTGCTACGCTCCTCTTTTTGTCTGGCTGTTTAGTAGTAAGCCATTAAACTAATAGTGTGAGTCCCACAGCAAGCCTGGAGACTGTTCCCAGATTTTTGTCATGGTCGTCGGGAAGTTGAGAGGAATGCCAAGAGGAAACAGAAAGAGGGAGGAAATGATTTATTTGCAGACGTTTGGTTTTCACTACAGTGATACCTCGCTGTGTTCTTCCAAACAGCACCTGTTGCTCCTTGTTTAACTCGTTTCTCGTGTTCCTCCTGACACTCATTCCTCCTCTGAAACCACAAGGATCTGTATCCGTTACTCATCACTCCTCGTTCACCTCATCTTTCTCTGATTCACTCACTCTCCTGCCCGCAGGTGCCAAACCATGAGGTCACATGCTGGGTGTTCCAATAAATCAGCGTGTCGTACAATTGTTCATTCCTCTGGATCGCAGTCTGTGTGCGCCGAGCACATTGATGCCATATGTAGCCGAAACTATCCGCACGCACTACTCCTGCTTTTCAGGAATTCAGTCGCTGCTGGTTAATGGAACGGCTTAGTGTCGTCATAATTTATTTCTAATGCGTCCGCACAGGAGCGAGTCTGTTTTTGAGATTTTGGAGAGTAAACAGCGCAGTGTTTCAGGGTCTCAGCGTGAGGTGTCGGGTGGAGGGAAGCAGTTAAAGTCGAGGGATGAGATGGTTCTCTTACGTTCTCGCTTCGTAAATGTCACCGGGAGGGAGACGGTATTCAGTGCGGCGGCCAGCGTAGTTTGCCAGGTGGTGCGTCAGCATAGACAGGAGTGTTTGGGTAGTGGGGTAAGATGTGTCGGTCTTATAATGTAGGTAATATGTTTAAAAAGAACTCTGTAAACAGTAACTGAGAGTGTTAAAGGGATGGTTCACCCCAAAATTACAATTCTGTCAACATTTATTCACCCTCATGTCATTTAAAACCTGTATATGACTCTTTCTTCGGTGAACACAAGAGAGGATATTTTGAGAAATGTCTCTAGTGGTTTTGTGTCCATACAATAGAAGTCAATGGGGGTCAATGTTGTTCGGTGACCAGTCTTCTTTTGTGTTCTGCAACGTTTAAAATGACTCGAGGGCGAGTAAATGATGAAAGAAATTTCGTATTAGGGTGAACTATCCATTTAAGCAGTTTTATGCAGTTTGCAAAAGTGAGTTTTATACATTACAGGCATTGCTTGATGGACTCGCCATTATAAGTTACTCACGAAACCTTTACCCCAGTAAACTTGGAGTAGATACTAATCCAACCAGACACAGCCTGATGTGACTGGAAGTCCTCACGTACATTTGACAGCTTAACTCGCATTGCCGTCTAGTCTGCTTTGGCTTTGCTAACACTTCAGGATGGACTGGACTCTTTCTCCATGTGAATCACCCCAGGGCGGCCATTTTGTGGGTCTCTCGCCCCACTGTGGATGGGCTCCAGGAGTATTTTCATGTCAATGGCAGGCTATAAAACAGTCTGGGGGGTCCAGTGGAGCTCCTGACATCTCACTACATCCAAGCCGTGGCAGCAACCTTAATCCGCCAATTTTTTGTTTCGGGACTATATACAGATGCAACCGCATTTCTTTGATGTCACCTGACTTGATTTACTTGTTATTCTTATTTTGGGGGGGTCATTATAGCTCTCTTACCTCAAAATGCCACGAAAAGACCAATTAGAGTGGGAGTGAGACAGGAAAATGAAAGACTCCATGGAACGTTAAGGCGAGTTATATACTCTAATTATAAAACATCTGAGGAAACAAGGGTAGCAGGGTGCCTTCCAATGTTTTTGTCTGAGCTGTATTGACTTTTTTCACAAAGACGTGTTCCACGCTCGCCCTGCATCTGCGGCCGCAGCCTTCTTCCGCACATTTATTGTCATTATTTTTTATTTGCACTGCGAGATGCCAGTCTTCGCTGTCCGCCTTGTGTTTTCGGATTCTCACACGTTCTTTTCTTTCACAGACATCCCAGAATGCTCATCAAAACAGGCCTGCTGGATGCCCACCTATACTGCCTGAAGAGATCTGTGGTTGATTTCTTAGTAAACAACAAGTAAGTTGGAGTTTCCCAATGAAACAAGAATTTATCACTATTTCTGCCAGGTGCGTTGGGTACCAAAATTTCACACTCACTTTGTTACTGCTGCAATGTTAAATGGTCACCAGGGAATATAAGGAATGTTTTAATGTGTGTTTTTATGTTTGTCTAGTGTGTAGATATCATGTGTAGTGACATATTTCTTATTTTGATCAGATGTGTGAAGGTTATAAGTAGTGCTGTCAATCGATTAAAAAAATGAATCGGATTAATCACACATTTTTTCTGTGATTAATCACGATTAATCGCACACAACAATTTTATTTTAAAATATACTTTTACATTTTAATAATTTCACATTTAATCTTCAAATTGATGTAGAAACAACATATTTATTTAACAGCATCATTTTATGAAAGCTAACATTTTGATATTAGTACTGTAACTGATGTCTCTATTAAATTGATTATTTTAACATTAATTATAGCCATTCAACAGTATAATTGAGAGCTCATGTAGGAAATTGAAGGACACTTTACAGTCTTTAATGCTAAATTATAAATTAAATGCAGAAGAATTCTCATTAAAGCTACAAAATCACATTGATTTCTTCTTTTATTTTGTTCTTTGATTAATATTAGTGACAGGAGTCACAGCAGCACGTTTAAGAACGCGGCCCCTTTAAGAGCTGTCTCAGTACGCAGATCTGACCGTCACCGCACTCCCATTTTCACAACACTTTGCATTCATTAAGATTTTATTTTACACTTTGAAGTCTTGTTTAAGAAAATGCTAGACAAAACGGGCTTTCTGACATAAACTTGTGTGGTTTTCTCCATTCAAGCACGAAAGAGAACTTAACACGGATGCGCTGTCTGACAGAGATTCACCGACGCAGCCTTCAGCCCGTGACTGTTTACACCAGACTGGACCTCTCGTTGCGTTTTGCCGCGTCCCACAGTTTAGAAGCGGTCTATCTTCATTGAACGCCTCAAAGCAACGGTTTCAAATCGCGCTTAAGTGGTTTAAAAGCCTGTACACGAATAAGAGCGTGATTACATAATGTAACGCTAGACAAAGGATGTCAAAACAAACGGATGCTGCGTTAATTGCGATAAATATTTTCTCACGCGTTAATTTGAAAAAATTAATCGCATGCGTTAACGCGTTAACGTTGACAGCCCTAGTTATAAGTGATGCGTGTTGTACGAAAGCGTAATGCTTGTCTGAAGCCTTGAATGCTCCACAATCTCGTTATCGTGTGGGATAGGTTGGCCAAAAATGGAAATTCTTCGAAATACATCGTCATTTACTCACCCTCGTGTCATTCCAAACCTGTGTGACTTTTTTCTTTTGGAGAACACAAAAGAAGATATTTTGAAGAATGTCGGTAACCAAATAGCATTGACCCCCATTGACTTCCATTGTATGGACACAAAACCACTGAAATATTTCTCAAAATATCTTCATTTGTGTTCCACAGAACAAAGAGTCATGTACAGGTTTTAAATGACATGAGGGTAGTAAATGACTGGGGGGGTGGACTATACATTTAACAAAGATTTAGTGTCTTATTTTTTTTATGATTAACTGGTGAATAAAGAAAACAAGAGAAAAATATTTTTTAAGATTCCTTAGACTTCAAATGCCTGAAATGCATCCAACCAAGCCTCGATTTAAAGACAGTATCTCCCACCCCAAACATCGTTTATAAACAGTTTTCACTCCATCTGGTCGTCTCTCCGTGTCTGTAATCGTGGATTCGCCCAGCCACCCCTCCTCTCCACCCTCAGCCCTCCATTCATCCTCTCCAATAGCCCTCCGCTCCCCTGCCCCTCAAGTCCCCTTTGTGCTCCTGTAACTGACATTGTGAGGCGGGGCGGCCTGCTGTAAAGTGGTGCCGTGCATGGCCTCTCTTAGGTCCTCTCACAGGCTTCAGAAAAGCGAGAGGCTTCTCTCCCCGCTTTGACATTTTAATTCGCTCTCCCCTGATATAAATATAATTTCATCTAATCTGGCCCGCAGACCCCCCTCTCCCCCTCTTCTGCTCCCCACTTTCCCTCATCAAAGTAGTTTGACTTTTATTCTCTCTCCCATTCACATTCTTTTCCTCTCTCTCTCTCTATCTGTCGCCCTTGAGCCATGGAGTACTGAAGGAGAAAATGGACATAGTAACTGTTGTTTCTCTCTCCGCATTCAGATGGAAATTCTAATCTAGCCTTAAAGAAAATAAAGAGAGGGAGAGAGAGATTTGAGGTTTAAGGATGTGGTGTAGATTCTGAATTGCTCCTCGAGCTTACACGATGTTTTCAAACATGATTCAACCCTTTTAACTCTTTGAAGACTGTAGATTTAACATTTAAATGAAGAAGTTCTCTCTTTTGCTGTGATTTTAGTCTTTATGTTGTGTGTAGGACTGTTTGTGTTGGATGAATCACATACACATGCGGTGTTGTCTGTGCATGTGTAATGCTTGACTGTCCGTGTGCTCTGTGTGGTCGTATTTGTAGTAAATGACTAACAGGATCTGTACGTCAAAAATCTGCCCACTTTTTACAATTCAACTTAATTCGAGTCTGTGTTTTCAATTGAAGTATTTTCAGAAACGTTTTACTCCTGTGTACGTTTTCTTTTCAAGTCCTATTGCTGTAAATCAGTGATGGGCGTATTTTCAATGATGTGAAAATAACGTTTCCGGTTACTAGGAATGTTCCTGTCTGTTCCTAAAAATATTTTTAATGTTCCATGGAGGCAGAGCCGGCAGATTGTAGGATCAGCACATCAGGATCAAGGGTTTGATTCCCAGAAAACACAGTTTTGTTTAGTGCCTTTGCCTACCTCAGTAATGTCTTTTTTATATTTTAATTTAATTATTTGTTCATTTATTTTTTTTTATTTTCTTTTTATTAAAAAAAATTGGGGGCAAATATTGAGAGATGCAAATATTTGCCATTCGTTTTCTTGTGATGTTTCCTCATTTTTAAGTCATTTTGGAGAATGTGTATTAATCTGCATGTAATTGAATACATTTTTATATTTACGTCCTGTATTCGAATACAATTGCATTTGATTCTCAGTGTAGTTTTTTTGAATATGCTTTTTTTCAGGTCTGTCACTTCTATTCGGGGTGAATTGGTGCCTTTTCTGGTGCGTAAACAGTTCTCGAAGACCTTCAATTCTCCAAACACCACAGAGGATTTAGAGAAGAGTCAAAAAAAAGAGGATGTTCATGCAGGTTTGGGTAAGTTTCTTCTCTGAATATTTAAATGACATCACATTAGCCCAATAGCGCTATTTTGGGGATTTTTTCCACCTTTATTATTGAGAGAACAGAAGAGAGAGGCAGGAATCAAATAGAGAAAAGATAGGGCAGCAAGACCGGGAAAGGACCATGAGCTGGGACTCGAACTTGGGTCACCCGAAGCACTGTTGTGCTATGTGTCACAGGCTCCGACAGCACAATTCTCTGTTGTTATCTTTTTTAAGCGAATATTACATGCGTTTATCTTTCATAAACTTGTGTTTGCAGAGCTCCTCAGCATTGGCAAAGATGACGCCCTGCTTCAGCTTGCTCAGGAGAGGTCGTGCTGGAACGATCATCGTGGAGACATGAGCGATGCCTACCACGGAGGAAAGCTACGCTGCTATGTTCACATCATGGAGGAGGGCATGTGTTATCGCGTGAACACCCTGGCGGCTTACATAGAGGCCAATCGTGTGGTGAGAGCAAGCAGCCGTACCAACGACTGTGGTTTAAAACTGCACAGATTTGAAATGAGTCATATTTGAGACGCTGGTTTATTGCCAAGGAGTGCACTGAATTTTGAAATGGTTTTCCTTCAGGTCCCAAAGCTGTTTGAGGAGCCTCCCATTCACCCGACTGCGATGGTCTCCGAACGCTCTCTGGTGGGTCCATTAGACAGATCACTGATATGACATAATATATGTGTGTATGCTTAAAAAGTATATTTGGGGTCCACATAAAGGGTGTAAGTCTGGGATTCAAAATCGAATGTAATTCTGGATATAATTAGATTTCTATATATACCGTATTTAAAAAGTATAAAGACACAATATGACGTAAAATAAAGAAAAAAATAATTTAAGTTTCAAATAAGCGTATGTTTTACATTTACCACTTTAACTCTTTTGTATGAAGTTCTTTGCTTCTATGTAAGCAAACAAGCTGCTTTTTTTAAAACATTCCCAAATCACGCTGGGATAATAGGGATCATCATGTTTTGCACAAATTTGTGAATGCCATTAAAACAAAAATGGACCTACCAAAATCTAGCCCTAACCAAAAAATTACTGCTTGTGTAGTTTTCAAATTATACCATGTTTTCAATTAATGATTCAGGGTGCTATGAAACTAAATGTTATTTGTTCTTGTCTCTTTCATCAAGGTTGGAAGCGACAGCATTATTGGGCCGAACTGTCAGATATCAGACAAAACATCAGTCAAGCGTTCAACCATTGGTGCATCGACTATGATCAAGGAGAAGGTCAAGATAATAAACTCCATCATCATGAATGGAGTGACTATTGAAGAGGGGTAAGAGATCTCACTAAAGCCCATGCTGCTCATTACCGTAACAGTATTGAGAAAATTGTAGCTTGATAAACGTATTCATAATTTATATTGCGTGTGCAATACAACGTGACAGGAAAACAGTGATTGTTAAGCTGCGGTCACACTACAATTTCCGTTGCAGTGACTTGTGTTCATACAAATGCGAATACTGCGGAGGGAGGAAGTGCAAGCTTGTGAAGAAATTTCACATTTTGATGTGTACTGAAATTCAAGTTTGGTAAAACCTGACATGCAAATCTGTACCAATAGAAGATCAATACTCTAATAATAGTGATCTCATAATATGACCTTCTTTCTCCAACTGAACTTTTAATTAATTTGATTTAATTTTGTTTAATTTAATTTGATTATTTTTAACCCAGTGTGTGTTAATACATTTCAGATTTGAAACCTTTTGAAGTCCCTGTGAACCAGAAGTTGCGATCGTTTTTACTTCTGTATTTTGACGCATTTCCGAGTGAAATGGAATTTCGAATAAGAAAAATAGGGGGCGTGGCTCTCGTCTTGCTCTGCAATTTGATTGGATGTATAAAAGCAGCCGTTGCATTTTGCAATAGAACTGGCAGCAGACTGACAGTTGAAGGGCAGGAGTTAACGGATTCTCCGCCCAAGCCATCTAACTTACATATAAGATGGATAGTCACTACAGGAAGGAAACGCATTTTCAGATCTTAACTGAAGATTATGAGGGTACATGAATTTTAAAAAGAGAATGACCCACATTGATAAACTATTTACAATAAACCCTGCAATATTTTATGAAAAAATAGGCATTGTAATTTTTTATTTCACTGGGACCAGTGTTGGGTAAGTTACTCTGAAAAAGTAATTAATTACTAGTTACTAATTACACATTCGATAATGTAATTAGATTACTGTACAAGTTACTCTCTTCAAAAAGTATTTAGTTACTTATTACTAATTACTTTCTATATCCTACATCAACCTTGATTAGTTAAGTGATTCAAGGATAGACATGAAACGGCTCTTTTAATTCATTCAAATAAATAATATAAAACTACATAAAGTATTATTATTAATAACAAATGTTAGAATTATACATTAAAGCACAGATTTTAAAGTTAGACTTTGAATGTTGATGTAAATTCCTCTTCTGCGCACACACACGTTACACAAAGTATTTAGTTTAATTACATCAGAAGTAACTAATTAAATTACAGAAAAAAATTAGAGTAATCCCTTACTTTACTTTTTCAATGGAAAGTAATTAAATTACAGTAACTAATTACTTAGTAACTAGTTACACCCAACACTGACTGGGACTTTAAGCTATGCACCTAACATTGCCTCCCAGGTTGAGGGTTGAGATCTGACGTGACCTCTGACCTCCCGCATGAGGTAATCGTATTGTGAAGCTCACGAGACTCCTTTAACAGTGTGCTACTTTTTGTTAACGACTGCAACATTTGGTAAAATCACTTACTGTAAAATAACATTAAATATTATGCGCAATTCCTTGCCCAAAAACATAACCCAGCCAGGATAACCCATTAAATAGCCATCAGATATCTACTACCATCAGCTTCATTATAATTAAGTCATTTGGCAATGTCTTTAGACATTGGATTTATCATCAAAACACCAAAAAGTTTTGGCACTTCTACACCCTCTTGTGTTCCTCTAACATCCACAGTCCAGGATGATAGACAGGTCTCCAGGGTATTTAGTGGTCTGGATCAGACGTTTAGCATGTTCGAGACAAAAGATCAGATTTTGTCTGTAAGGTTAAAAGCAGGCTGTAAAGTACACGTAATGTTCAGACAGCGCAGTGGATAATTCCAGAGCCTGACCAGCTTCTGCCTGCGGGCGGTGTCGGGGGGTGCTTGCTTTTTGTTGTGTTGAAAAAACAGAAACATGCGTTGTCAAACCGCTAAAGGTGTTCGCTGACCCGGAACAGACCCCCGGTACAACAAATTAACAGAAAAGTGATGAATGTATATGTAATGATTACTTATGTGTGTTAATAGGAGCATGTCACCTATTGCTAAACTTCTTATTCAAGAGTTTTACATGGATGTCAGATTAAAAACTACTGAATGAGCCGTTTTTCCTCACGTTTTTCCCAGAATTGTTTAGATTTAAGCTGATTTAGGTGAATGACAATCTTGTTTGCCATTGAAAACATAGAGGATAACATGAATTGCCGAAATCATCTGTGGGCGGTAGGAGAAGTTCCCTGTTACAGTATATGTTGATCGGAGGGAAGAGCTTTGGTTTAAACCAGTTTTTCCTTGAAGCAAACAAGCTCAGAGCCAGCATGTACAAATTAGGCCATGCATAAAAAGCAGAGCGGGGAAAAGAGTGTAGAAAGGACGGAAAGAAAGGAACGGCAACTCTTTCAAAACAGAAAAATGTAAGAAGGGATTAGGAAATCCCTGGCGTTTTGAAGCGCCACTTGCATTTTTTGTCCCTTTGTTTGCATGTAAGAGTGGTTGTTTACAAAGCTTGGATGGTTCGGTGTGGGGGGCATGATGGTGGCTTGTGGGGGTGGAGGGCAAAGGGGGGGTCACAGCCAGGAGGAGCATAGTGTCAGTAATTAGTGGTATTTCAGCCCTGCATCTTTGGTGGTCTCTCTGTTTAAAAGTCCAATCCTTGTAATCTCCCATATACCCCCTATGTCTCACCCACTTGCTCTCTCTCGCTCGCTCTTGTACACACCCGTGCACCTGAATAGAGTGCCCTGTGTAGCTGCCAATAGAAACCTGCCTCCATCAGCCATTACACGGCCTTGCTGTCTGCCGCTCCTTGATCTTAAAGACAAGACTCCCTGTCTCTCTTCTTTGAGCTGAACATCTTGGAAGGCTGTTTGACAAGAAATTGCGGTTATACGTTTTGGTTCACTGGATTCAAGGTGCAGTCGGGGAAAGTGTGAAACAGCACTTAATGTAGGTCCTTTGACATCCGGACAATAAACCGCAGAGCGTACTTTAAAAACAGCGGGCCAGCGTTCTTGCCTTACGTCAGATGTTGGTGTTGTTTTTAATATATATGCTAATGAAAATAAAATAAGCCAGTTGAAACAAGCTGAGATATCAGGTTTCTGATTGGTGTGGGAGGTGGACTAGTGCAGGGGGGAGTAGGGGTTGGGGACTGTAGGAGGGTTGGGTGAGGGAAGGACGAGACCCTCAGCTGTGTAATTAGTAAAAAAGACATGAAAGCCGAATGCTCATGGCAAATATGTTTCACCGCAAGAGAGTGCAGACAAAGCTAAGAGTGGGCCAAGGCAATGCGAGTAAACATAAAACTGGGCAAATAAAGTTTTATGGTGCCAAAGCGATCCCAGGAAAATATTATTCTTTGTATGGTGTAAACAGACAGGAGCACAGAGATGTGTGTGTGTGTGGGGAAAAGTGTGTGTGTGTTTGCCGGTGTGTGTCAAAGTGCACACGGTTCAAAGCTGTGCTGTCCACAGCTCAGATATACAAATATCAGCTCTTTATTACGCTTATAGACATAAACTGTTTTGTTTTTTGTCCAAGAGGAGCCATGTTGCATATAAGCACTGTCAGCGGTTCTTTTGTCATTCATTTCCTGTATTATTTAAATGTTTCTTTTCTATCTGGTTATCTAAACAGACATACATTTACATTGTAAAAAGACTCTAAAAACATTATTTATTCTCACCAGTCGACTTTATTTTTTATTAAAGCTGCAATCTGTAACTTTTTTCATAAATATAAATAAGCAAAAATAGTTATTGTCATTTGCTTTATGAATGTCATTTGACTTAAACCCGCATATTATGTAAAGTAACCTGCAATTTAGTTTCAAACCGAGGTGTCGATAACGTGGCAAAAGTTACAAATTGTAGCTTTAGGGTGTTAACAAAACAATGTACTAAAAACGGAATTTATAACTTTTGCATTTTTGAAAAGTTTCACGTACAAATGACAGGGTTGTCAAAACGGTTCACACAGATCTGTTTTCAAAAACGTGCCTTTTGAAAAGACATTTTTAAAAGCTTGCTTTGTCAGGCCCCCGAAACGCATTCCGCTCTCTATATTACTTGCGGTATTGGTTTGTTTTATTCGCGCAAGTGAAGTGAAAAACATCACGCGACGTGTAGTGTCTTAACGTGTCCGGACGAAAATTTCTCACAAGAGTTTACATTTTTACATTTTTCAACTTGCGTGGAAGACGTCATTGAGGCAAACATTACGCGTTCGCAGCAATTGCGCAGCCCGATTCACGTTAATGCCGTTGCCCTGCACGAGTTTGCGTCTGTTCACATCTTTGCATTGACTTTGTATGTAATTTACTCGCGCAAATAGTTCAATTCGCTCTTGGTGTGAACACAGCATTATGCTACAAGACAGCCGCAGAAAAAAAAAGAGAAATTATTTTTGTCAATCATTTTTTTGTCATTTTTAGACAAAAAAGTCTAGTAGAACATCCAATTGTTTTTTATAGAATATTTAATTTTACTTTGTTTAAATTACAATATGTAATGCACTCAGACAAATCGGGACGCGTTATAGCTATGAGAATTTCAGCAGAAAAAGCAATAAAATACATAATTAATTCCTATGTCAAATTTTTTTTTTGCAAGGTAGAGAACACAATTATCTTTATTATGATCATTTTTTGTGTTATCATACTGTGTGTTTTATCATTCAAGTGTTTACTGCCATGATGTTTCAGCGGTTATGCGAGAATGACCCTAATAGAAAAATAAGTTTTAACTTCTGTGCCTGCTCAGATTAGGGTATAAAGACGGTAAATGAAGTATTTAATTGTTTCCGTTTGTTATTTACCTAATAAATAACAATAACATTTTTACTTTTTAAAGTTTTTGACAGATTCCTAAATTATTTGTGTTTTCTTCGTGAAGCACTCTTTATATACACATACAGTATATGATTCTAGTACAGCATCATTAGTGCACTGTTATTATGAAATCTGTTTTATGGAAGCCGATACCATACTCATCCAAAACCTTCTCCACCACCAGGTGCAACATTCAAGGTAGCGTGATCTGCAACAGCGCTGTGATTGGACGCGGAGCCGACATCAAGTACTGTCTGGTGGGGAGCGGTCAGCGTGTGGAGCCGGAGGGTGAGAACACCTCGGCCCGGTGCATTGTTACACTACACGCACAGAAAACACACACACTCTAAACTTCTGTAGTTCCGCTGTATGCGTATTAAATCCGCCTTTTGTGTCTGTGTTTATGTGCGCACCCTCACGCCCATGTCTGCCTTTTCGTTTGTGTGATCTTGTGTGTGTATGTGCGTTTTAATCTGTTTTAATAGCGTATTAAAACCTAAGCTTGTGTGTACAATTGAGCTTTATTTTTTAATATTCTTAATCCTCGCAGTCTCAGATCGCTGCTAGGTTTGTGTGCGTCTGTTTGTGCGTGCGTGCGTGTGTGTGTGTGTGTGGCTTCAGCCTCTTGTATTCCGGGTGGTCCGCGCCTGGTCTCTAACCTCTCCATCAATGACAGTGCCTTAAGGCGGCCCTAAGATGTCCAGAGGCTGCCCAGTCTAATTGACTGAACAACAGGGTGTTGCTGCCGCGACCGAACACCCCCTCCGACATCTCCACCCCCCACCTCTCCATCATCACTCGTGAGCTGGACTCGATTATTTGGCCATAACCTCTAAAAATGCTCAGGCTTATTGAAGTGCTCCCAGAAATCCCAAATTACAAGCTAGACCCCCTGTACTTCCCCCAGCGCACACACGCAGACACACCCACCCTCAGGCTTTACTGCTTAAAGCGCAGCGAGAAACCACGATTCAAAGTTATCCCAGAAAAACCCAGAACAGAGGTTCATGTAGCCTATTATTTAAAAAGCATTGGTTATAATAACTGCAATCAATTTCTTGCAGTAGCCGTAGTGATGACACTCGTGCTTTTGTGCACGGGTGCAAAAATTAAACGCTGACTAAAATGAAAGAAATCTGTTTGTTAATCTACAGTGTTGGTTTGTTTTTGATGTTTACCCTGCTGAAAGAAAGAGGAGGCCAAGTTAGAAAATTGCTGAAAATGTTAAGGGGAAATATAGCTGACAAAAGTTATGTCTACCTAAAACCAATGCAGGGGGTGTTTAAATGATAATAAAGTGATTAGTAGATCAAATTGATGTTAGAGACTTGTTATCTTATGTTAAGGCAGTGTTATCTTTTTCGTTGATTCATAGATTGTAATTTCAGTATTCTCTCCTTAGTTATATTTTAAAGCTGCAATAAGTATTATTTTGGTTAAAAATCAGAATCAGTTGTTGAGCAAGTACATAAAAGTCAGAGTTCAAAAAATCAGTAGCCATGTTTCCATCGCTCTGTTTTTATGAAAACGCATCGGAAACGAGTGGTGGAAACGCCAAACTTAGTGAAAAAACTTCGCTTAAGGTGTTTTTTTTCTTCTTTTACGAAAAAGTGAACATTAAAACCACATGACTAAACGGCACCTATTTCTCACGATTTATTTTCTGATAACTGTCGTGATGACTTGCTAAACAATGCAATACGATAATGCTTGGCGTGTAAAATTCACTTAAAAGATATTAAAGTATATGATGTAAAATATATAAAAACTGAAAACTATATAACCAACATACATGTTTCACAATCTTTCTGGGACAAGAAGGCAAGCCTCGCCAGTCTCCGCTATCTGCGTCGACCTAAAACTTTGACTATACATAACTTTTGAAGTATTCAAATCATTGTTATTTAAAATTTGGTATTGCGGCGGTCCTTCTGAAACCTTGTATCTCCATATTTCGTGTTTTTTGGTCATAAATCATTATTATTACTCGCCCTTTATGTTTGAAATTTGGGTTTTGCAAATATCTAACCAATGAAAAGTATTAAAAAGTGCTTGTCAACTTTGGAAGCACAGCATTCAATCATTTAAAAAGTACATTTCCTGGAAAACAGCGAATTTGGAAATGCGAGGTTTCGGAAGAACAGCAGCAATATTCACATTTGTGATATAAAGTATCCTGCGTACTGTGTTTCAAACAGAGATGGCGATAGAGAGGCGAAAGTTACAGTTTGCAGCTGTAAACAAAGGTTTATATTATGCAAAATGCGTTTTTCCCCAATGCTCACTCCACATGCCATCAAATTGCTTATTATCTACAACATACAAAAAAATGATCTCATGTCAAAATTTGTATATCTGCGCGTGCCTAGATTAGATTTATGTATTGACTTGTTGTTTACAGTACGTCACCCTCACTTTAGACTGTTTTACACTGGTCATCATTTTAACTGGCTGTTGAGTGATTAGACAAACCTCGAAGTAGACTTTATAGCTGTTCCACCATGGTGGTCTTGTATAGTCAACTTCACACACACTCGCTCTCTTTCTCTTCTGTCAGTCTTTCTCTCATTTACTTGCACTCTTGTCTATTCCCGGGCTGTTTACCACTACTGGCTGCTCGCGTACGTTCTCCACAAAGGAGTGATAGACATCTCATAAACTCTAGCTGAACACTTTCTCTATAAGGTCCTGTGTTCCCAGCATCCTTGTGCTTAGAGGAACCAGTCTGGTAGGTTATGACTGCTAAAAGCATCGCAGGCCCTGGAGATGGGCTCGTACTTCCAAGACCACCCGGCCTGTCGCTCGGCACCGTGTTGTAAGGTGCAATAGATTTGCAGGTGCTGTGGAGGTTGTTGACATGTACCTTTCCTCAGACGGTTTAGACGCCCTTGTTCCTCTTTCTCTTTCTGTGTCTCACTCTCTGGCATAGCACGCCCTATTTGTCTTTCCCCAAACTCTGAACACAAAAACAGGCTTTTGTGCAGATTCCTTCACACTAAAATATGTCTTAATAGGGATCATTAATCTTGCTCTCAAACGTTTAGTTTGGAATAGCCGCAATTCTGCAAGAGGATATCATTCTTCCTAAGCGAGTGTGTATGTGTATATGCCTGACACGTTTGTAAACTGTTTGCTTGTCAGTATGTGATGGAATGGCCCACAAAGGTATACACTCCAGATAAACCGAAAAAAAGTGTTTAGACTTGTTTTCCTAGCTGTGATTCCAACAATCGCATCTATACTGAAGTGACTTCGAATCTTAACAGAGCATGCGATTCATCTCCGTGGAGGCCCGACAGATGCCTCGCAACTCGTTCTGAGTGTCGTCTTCTCTTTTCTCTACAGCTGAAAGAACCAATGATGTCATTGTTGGAGCAGACCAGCTCATGGAGATCTAGAACCCTGGTGGAGATGGATCACAGGACCGATGAAGTGCAGACCAACCTCCTTCCGTGTGCAGATCCATTTTTTATATGCAAATAAAAGTGGATTTATTTATCAAAATGTCGCCTTCTCCTTTTTAGTGCATTCAGTCTGATCATTTTTGGTCCGCTTTATGAAAAATGGTTAATCAAGAGTAGGCCGTGTATAAAGGATGGGATTTAAGCCACCAAATGTTAGACCTCATTGAACCTTGAATAAAAGTTTTTGTTTACGTAATATGCTGTATGTTGGTGTACTGTGTATAATAAGTTATGTATATATAAAACATTTACATGTGTATTATATATACATATACATATTCTTTTCTTAAAATTATACATGTATGGGTGTGTATTTATATTTACATAATAATTATACACAGTACAACAACATATATTACGTAAACAAGCACTTTTATTTTGCAAACGATTAGTCGTTAAGCATCCCCAGTGCGTACTGACTCAGTTGAAGTAGCTACTTCTCTACTTTTTTAACAGTACATTCTATGTAATGTGCGTGGGTGCAGTATGAATACATTCCAGACATAGTACGTCCAACATGTTTTCATATGCACTTTGACTTATGAACGGTCGTGAAAATAATGCACTCATTATCAGTACTTGCATTTAGGTGGATTTATTTATAGGTTAACTTGCACTTAAAAAGCCACTCGCTGTACAGTTTGCCACTACTTTCAATTTATTCACTTTCTGAATTTGGCGGCTGGTCAGCTCTGTAGCATCATAGGATAGAATAGTGTCAAAAATCTCGACGGAAACCTTGACCATCTGTGTATCTCTCGCCTACTGGGTTTTTTTGCATACTGAGATTTCGGACATTCAGGATTTTTGCTACATACTCCATAAAAAAACAACTATAGGATTTACTTTTTTGTGTTAATTTACGCAAGTTTTGCACACAGGTTTTTTTTGTTGTAAATTTTACTTTTTCAAAAATGTGAAAAAAAATTCTAATTAACACAAATTTTTTTAGAAAATTTTACTTCAAAAAACTTTATGAAAAAAAAAACTTAACAAAACTTTTTTAAGTATTTACTTAGTTTACTTTGTGTCAAGTTTTTGCACACAGTTTTTAAGTAAGGTAGTATTACTAGGTGTTTTTTGCAGTGTAGTATGGAATTAGGCGATGTCAGATGCAGGGTGGGACACCATGTGCAGAGTCTGAGGCAAAAAGCGTTAGATAACATCCTAGGTGAACTCGAAAACATTAAAGGGATAGTTCACTTAGAAATGAACATTCTCAAACCCTCATGTCACGTCAAACCTCTATGACTTTCTTTCTCATGCAGAACACAAAAGAAGATATTTTGAAGGACGTTGGTAACCAAACAACATTGACTTCCATTGTATGGACACGTTCTTCTGTATTCCACCATGTAGGTTTTGAACAAAACTAGGGATCAAGAAACAATGATTTTATTTTATTATTGGGTGAACTATCCTGTGAAGTCTATACCGAGACCTGGCAAACTGGATTGCCATGGACAATAAAAGAAAGTGACTGGCTTAGGTTCAGTGAAAATAGAAATAATGAATATATTACAAATAGACTGTTTTGACTAAAACCACTTCGATTTTTTCTTTTTATATCAAATATTGATATAGTTATAAAATTAGTAATTCATGATAATATACAATTAGTAGTTAATAAAATGCAATCATATCCTTAATAACGATACCACGAATAAAACATGAAGCTTGTTTGAAGTAGCTTATGGTATGTTTTGGTACCGTGGTATTTAAATATAATAACCAAACTACCATATGTATGCACAGTTGTGTTCAAAATGTATAAGGCCCGTTAGATGTCTCAGCAAAATAAAAAAGCTGTTTTCAAGATATCTGTTTAGTATCCTTTGCTTTAGTGTACAACCGGCAGTACACACTGAAAAACTTTTCTTTAAAAAAAAAAACTGATAAAGCTTCTGCTGTGCTTAAGCACTGTATGTTTGTGTGTATATATCACCAAACGATTTTATAACCATGATACTATCAGTTTAATGTGATACTGCCCTACTTACTCCCATTTATAAAGCAATGATTATAATGTATAAAGTGCTGTTTGGAAGTGATGTGATCAAAGCCCTTTGGCTACGGTGGGACCTAAAAGAGCCATTTGACAAATATTGTGTCACCGTAGTGTGACTGATGTTCAGCGCAGTGTAACCGAGTTGTTTGCATGTTGTTTGGATGCGTGTGTTCCTCTGTGAGGTGAGCGTCTGTGTGGTTGTGCTGTTTGTCCAGTGGATATCCCATCAGCCATCTGCGTGACCACCAGCACTGGGGCTTCATGCTCTGGTGCTGAAAGGAACAGATAACCACAATGGGGATAAGTTTATTTGTACACAAAAAGCCTGAAAGAAACCCAGACCACCCAGTCAGATAGCGACTACTAACAGTTTCTCTTTCTTCCCCTAGTGCTCACAGGCCTTCACAAAATGCCTAAAAGGAGAACTTCCTAAAGATTTTTCCGTCAACGATTTATAGCATTCCAGCGCTCTTGTCTCTTAAATTACAGGCCTCGAGTTCCCCGGTGACGATGGATTCAGAGCCTCAGGAAGATGCTCTGACTCTTAGCGTGATTTATAGTTCCTCCAACTTATTGTTTTTAGGCAAATCCAACTCATTTAGTGTCACCTATGAAATGATTGCACGTCTTCAAGTCTTCCCCGGTTTTGTTATTCGGGCGTGCTGAAATCATTTACAGTGATATCTCTCTTCCTCCTGCTCTCTCTACATCCATAAAACGATAAGTGTACGAGATTGTCGCCGTTCCATGTGCCCTCCCTTTTCTCCGTTTACTCCTCATTCCGGTTCAGGACTTTAAAGCGACAGTTCACCCAAAAATGAAAATTCTATCACTTACTCACCCTCTTGTCATGCCAAACTTGTATGACTTTCTTCTGCAGAACACAAAAGAAGATATTTTGAAGAATGTTGTTAACTGGCACCCATTCACATGCATTAGTTTTGTGTCCATACAATAGAAGTGAATGGGTGCCAGGGCTGTTTGGCTACCAACTTTCTGCAAAATAGGAGGAAAGAAAGTCAAACGGGTTTGAAATAACAAGAGGGTGAGACGACCGAATGATCATTTTTGCACGTTTTTCTTTCTTCCCCAAATGAATTTTTCCCCAGAGAGATGTAATGTTTGTACGATTGTTCCGATGTATCACAGAAGCGAAAGATAAGTAGAAATAAAATCATTTCTAGCCCCCGAGACCCCCTGACGGATTTCTTTGAATGCCTGCTAATACGAACCATGTGTGTTCCATTTTGTCAGTGTGATAACTAATCAGATGTCGTGCCCTTCGCCCTCTTGCAGCAGGGTCTGCGCTCGGACCACCAGACCTGGCTCAGGAGATGTGGCGGCAGTTGTTTTTCAAAGGTTTGTATATTTAGACAAAGCCTCCCAGAGCTGGAGTCCCCATGGCTCTTGTTGGTCCCGAGCTCGGCGGAGCTGTGTTCAGTGTCATTCGCCGCCCCTTTGGGCCAAATGTGACACATGCTTGTGTTTTCCTGGGCTTGGGATCAGATGTCAACTGACAGATCGTATATCAGGCCCACCTTGCTGATGCTGTGGAGCTTCCAACTCGGGTTTTCAAGAGTCAGATATTCGTTTTGTTTTGAGTACCTCAGACGCCGACTCTTAAACGTCTCTGATGCTTACAAGGCTACTTATGTTTACACTCTTAATAAAGGAGCTAATGTGAACAAGCTTGTGGGTGAATGGGCACAAGGGCAAGTTACGGTAAGTACCGTTAGTGCGCCAGATTACCAATAAATCATGGAGACGCGGATATAAATACACGATTCTGCCACCGGTCTTAAGCAGGGACATCGTAGCTGGTCTCCCGAGCCTGAGAGAGCCAGTGACCGGGTTGACCAAATGACAGGCATGGTCAACGCCTTTGCTTTAAGGGACTGGATGCATATGCGGGTGGGGTTTGGGGGTGGGCGGTGCGCGTAGTTGCCGGGGAGGGGCGGAGAGATGCTAGGCGGAAGCACGGTGGAGGGTGATGAGAGGCTTGTTGGCCACCCAAGTGGCAGAAAACCTGCGTGTTTTCTGCTGACCCCAACACACTAACAGAACACTTCCTCAATTTGTCTTCTGTGTTCTTGAGGCACAAACGAAATTTCCTCTCTTTCTCGTCCCCTTTTAAGACGCCGCATCCCCCACAAGGCTCCTGCAAACCCTCACGCCCACCTTCAGTGCACACACACTTAACAATTAGTACTTTCTTACTGGCGAACAAAGACAGTATGGACGCTGTGTGGCCTGTAAAGGCCAATAACCTCGATGACATGTGCGGGAGCGCTCGCTCTTTGAAATGAACATGCTGGCACCCCGGGACGCTCACGAAATAGCGTTGAAGCTTGTTTATCGCACACATGCGTGGCAGTTACACCCCTTGGTTTCTGATGTCTCTGAGAGAAAGCGAGTAATAAATACGTTCATCAGATTCTCCGATTTTGTAGGGGTTACGTTTTAGTTATCAGATTTGTGGCATACATTTGAAGTCAAGTCATTTCATATATATATACCTAAACATCTATGAAGGAATGAAATAAGGAGAGAGAGAGATAAGCAAACAAAAAGGTCAGATTTCATTTTACCACCTGCTAGTGCTGTCCCAACAATACCTCTGTTAAAGGGCCACAAACAAAGGCGGGTGAAAAAGTTTTTTAAGCGAGCTATTCATTACGATAACAAAGGGCAAAGAAATACATTATCATAATTAATCTTATCTGTGGCTGTGGGTGGCGGGATTTTTCCTTTGTGACTGACGGACCCTCACAATGCTAACATGTACACATCAGTGTGTCACAATGCACTTTGGGGGCTAAGAATATTTTAAGCTTTGTAAACATTCGCCAAACAAGTGCTGAATGTTCGCTGGAGGCTAGTGTCTCCCCATGCCTTTATCCACATCAAAACACTCGGCCACTGCCAATTTGAATACAAATTTTGACTTGCTTTCTTAAGGATATTTCCCGAACACAGTGGTGCAAGTTTCTAGTATTTGGAGCTGTGTGAAAAATGCATCGTGGCTAGTGCTATTTTTTTGATGTGACGTATTCGTGTTGACTTGCTTATAGAAGAAAATGCGGGAAAATGTGTTGTGTTTAGTATGGGATTGTACATTGGGAGTTTTGATGTGTGATGTTTGATGATATTGGTCGACTACCAAAATGTGTTTTTCAAAAACATTTTTATCCCTGAATATTTAGGTACGTGATTGAGGAAAAGAAGATTCATGTGAAGTTGTATGGCTATGAATCGGGTATGTGTGTCCATGATTCATCTATTGACAAACACTCACCGTGAGAGCCATGATTTCCTGCCAAAATAGTTGTAACAGTAATAATCATCCGTAAACAATAAATGTGATATGTGAAATGTGAAATAAAAAGTTCTGCGGACCAGCATTGTTTATGTCATCCGAAGTGGTCGATACATCATGTAGTAAGTATACTAATATTAGTGTACTAGCAGTATACTTTTAAGTGTAACAGTAATAAACCTTGTGTGTACGACTAGTTTACAACTGTTATTCATTTGCACTGCAGCTGCACTACAGTTGAACTTATAGGTACTGATAGTTTACTAGTTTTTAGTTTATGGAAGTACACTTTGAAGTATACTTGCACTAAACTACTTTGTTAGTGGTTTTTATGCATAGTAGTTAAGCAGACCTGTAAGTTTTATTTAGGTGAACTTAACATCATACTTACGGTTTATTTTTTATAAAGGTCTGTTATTTGTGCACTTTATGTACTTCTATGTTCCTATTTCGGTATTAATTTTATACTTAAAATACCTTCAACTGTATTTTAAGTATATCTTAAATATAGATTGAGTAAAGGCCAAATAGACTTTCGGTCTGTATATACCTAAGTATAACTTTAGTTATATAACTTTATGAACTTCTGAGAAGTATATAAAAAGGTAGACTAAAACAAGTATACTAATAGCACACTTGATTAAACTTCTTTTTGTGAGGGTTGTTGTTAGTGGGATAAGATACTATTTTAGATTTAAACAGTCTATTTATAATTTTTAAGCGATCAAAAATATTCAGACTGTCAAAGTTTGCTTAAAAAAACTATTGTTAGTCAATTGTCCACAAAGTGCTGGTGAACATTGTAGGTAAACCTATTAGTATCGCAAGGCAAACTTATTTGTGTTTATAGAATACTAGTCCCGCTTATGCTTACGTCAACTTCGACCAGAACCCACTAGCAGGCTGGTAGTTTCAAAGCAATCTGTTCACCGTGCCGATGCCCTCGTAAGATAAATAAATTCAGCCCTGAGGCTTTTGGGGAAAATAAACACGTCTTCGCCTGCAGAGCCTCTCAGCTGTTGCATGATATCTGTGCTCCTTACTTCTGGGTTACCTTTACATGAGCGGGGACGGGCCGCGGCGGTTTATGTTCAGGGCTTGTGTGATGGCAGATTTCTGGAGAGCGCATGGTCATCTCCCTAGTTTATTTATCCAAAGCCTCTAGACCTCAGCCTAGACCTCCCTCAGTTTGTTAGGCTTAAAGGGGCCCCCTACCGCATGGAGCAATTCCTCAGATTCCACATTAGCTCCCATTCCCAGCTGCCCTTACCCTCATCAAATTAAACAATTTCGAGAAATGAGCTCAGTACCGCCGCAGCATTCAGGCATGCGCACAGCACATTTCATTCAGTTCAAACTGGGCATGCGCACATTGTTTGAAGTAATGAATGAACCAATAAAGTGAATAATCTTCATACTGTATGAAGTGCATCGGGTTGTTTTTCAGCGGCATATCCACGTTCAAGTTCAGTTCAGTCAGTCTTTGTCACACAGCAAAATCGCCAGTGTTAAAAAAAGTCGAATTAACACTCACAGTGTATATATAATGTGGATTATATATACACTGTGAGTGTTAATTTGACTTTTTTTAACACTGGCGATTTTGCTGTGCATTATTATGTTGCATTTGCTTATATTTTGAGTAATGTTTCTGTTTTGTGATACGAACTAGTTGGATTCCTGTTGTTGCTACAGGATGGTTATGTTCACCAAAATTTGCTCACAAGTGTCAAGGGGCAGCAGCAAAGCGACTAGGCCCCCGCGTGACCCATTTACAATTGAATTAAACGTCCTGTGCAATATTGGTAAATTGGCAATGTAAAAACAACACCATTGTAAACCGATGGAGTATCCCAGGCCTTGACGTTCATTGACATTTTGCAAACTTTTATTTTGTAACTTTTTTATTTATCAAAGAATTATACAATTAATAAACTCCCGAGTAAATCGCAAGACGCAAAAAAGATTAGCCAATTACTTTGTGTGTGGCATAAGCTTAGCAATATTATATTACTTATATTATAATAAAAGTAGTTTATTTGCAGATTTGTTGATTACCATTGGAATTACCGTAGTTTTTCTAGAAAACCATTGGTAATCCATGCTCGCTGTGTTGAGACGATATAGTGAATTTGGGTTTAGTATGATTTTACGACAGATTAAAACAAACAACGGGTCCTACAGCTAAACAATGGTTCATCTTACAAGGGAAGTAGCAACAAATGCTCTTGAAAAAAACGAAGCATTTTTCTTTTGACATTTGGTTGGTCATTAATGTTATTATTAATCAAATGAGAAAATCATGTATTGTTAATATTATTATTAGTTCGTTTCATAGTTTGCCCTTTTTTTAGACTATATAGCCTACTGTATATGGCTACATTAACTTGTATTGTCGTTCTCTGTTTCAGGCTGTCAGTATAAAATAAATCTGTGTGTGTAGATGGCATGTGTGATAGCGTGTTAAAATACGAGCTGAGGCTATTGGAAATGTGCAGAGCAGAGCAGCGGTGAGTGAACGAGCGAGCGAGCGAGTTCCTCCCGCACTTCCCCCTCCCGGCGCTGCCTGCCTGCCTGCCTGGGTGGTCTCCCTCTCTCTCCGCTTTGGCGAGCTGTTGCTTAGCAGCTAATAATAGGAGATGTTTGCAAAGTAATTTGCCTCTTCCTCGGCCAATGAGAACCAGAGCACTTTTCCATCAAACCACCCTTTTCAGGATTCGCAAAGGGGCTACCTCTCCAAATGTTACTGCAACAGGATCAGAGGTAGACTGAGGGAATCTGCTCGCCACTTATCGCAGCTTTAAAACCAGTTACGAGCACCAGTTGTACGAATGAAGACCGAAGGATCTATACGGATTCGGGCGCATAATGTTGGAATGGGATTGGAAGACTTTGGCTCAAGGAAAGACTAGAGAATATTCTTTCAACTTTATCCCGACGGATGCGCGCGTCCTGTTTCTTGGATTATTATTGTTATTATCGCCTAACGCGCCGCGTTCGTCTTTAACTTTCTTCGGCGCTTCTTCGCTTTCTCGTTTGGACTATGGCCTCGGATCCCAGAGACCCGGGGGCCGGTGGTGTTTTTGGAGATTCACCCCCAAGTTACACGCGCTCTCCACCGCCCGTGAACTCAGATCTCCTCCGGAGACCCAGTTACTGCCACGCCGCTTTTGCGTTAAGACAGATTTCTAAGGTGACTAGCGTGTTTTCGAGTGGGATTTACACACACACCACGTTTTTGTTGTTCGTGTGTGTGATTTGCAATTTCAGGGAACTGTAAACGACATTATTTTGCTAGGTTTTAGTGTGTTTGGGGTAATTTTGACTATCGTGAGGACACACAGTGTAGATTTAATTTGAATGAAGAAAGTAGGAATGAAACGATTAACCACATTTACGCAGCTTCTTCATCTCAAATAGATTTCTGTAACCTAGTTTGATACAACGTCGTTATACGAAGAAAGTAAACTACACTAGTAGCAAAGCGTAAAAGTTCGGACAGGGACTTTCATGAATGAGAGTAGAGGATCCATTCATTTGTAAGGGATATACGCGCGTTTTGAGTCTTTATGGCGTTTAACTGCCTTGGTGTTCAGTCTGGTTGGTCTAGATACAAATGTAGCGTGTTTGTTTGACAACGCGCGCGTCCTGCTGAGGAATTCACTGATTAAGTTTGATCTGACAAAGCATCAGTGAAGCGCATGAACGCTTGGCTATGTGTCAAAACTCCCGTGAGTGAAACCAAAACATGTCCAGTTATACTGGGGCAAGAACAATCAATTCTAAATTGTCAATCAAATTACATATGAAAAGGGTTTGTTTATCTTCAGTTTGCACTTTTATTAATAGCATTAGAAAGTTTACAGTATACAATTACCAGGCTAAGTGGCATTAATGGTAGACTTGTGGTGTCTAGAAATAGTGACTAAACGTTTACAAAATTACTTTTTTTTGCTTCAAGCAGTGTAAATGTGTTTGATTAATAAAAGTAAAACTGGATCTCCTACTGCAGTTGTAGTTCCTAAAAAGCGACTGACAGCAGTTGAAGTTTCAGGCCCGTGTGTGGTTAAGCATCATTGTCCTCCTGTGAAAAAAGCTTATGAGAAACTTGTACAGCTGTGGTGTTTTTTAGATAGATTGTTAAACTTTGTTTGAATTTACAATCGGTTTTTCGCTTAATGCTGCTTGCAGGCCAGATGAGAAACTCCAGGCCTGTGAGATGTTTAGAAAAGCCCCTTTAATAGTTAACGAAGGTTTATGAACGTTTTTATCTTATCATGTTTGCATACTTGTATTGGTGGGTTTATAGTGTCAACCCCTGGTTAGAGTGGATTAGTAAAGAAAACCTTAACTGGTTACACTGGTATTCAAACTACATCATTCGAGGAATATGATGTTTATAGCCGAGGCAACTCTGCGAACATAAGAGTAATAACTAATATAGAAAATAATGCCTAGCTGTACATCGTTTACCTTCTCTGTTATACAGTACGCCCGACCGTATGTCATTTTAAGAGAAATAAAATAGGCTCGTTTGTAAATATTGATTCCTGCGTTGTCAAAACAGTTCGCTGTCCTGGCAGGGCACCGCGTGTTACAAGTGATCTGAAATAGCATCGGTGTACATGTGAATAAGTGTTTCTCTCTTGTGTCTCAGGGGAAAGCTGTGGGACAGAAAGCACCACTGTGGATTCGGGCGAGGTTCCAGGCTTTTCTCTTTTCTCTGGGCTGTCACATCCAGCGACACTGTGGAAAAGTCCTTTTCATTGGACTGCTTGTATTCGGAGCCTTGTCTGTTGGTTTACGAGTGGCTGCCATCGAAACGGACATCGAGAAACTATGGGTGGAAGGTGAGTCTGAGCTTTCGTATTTTGGTGCCGCGTGGGTGGGTTTTTGGACTGCTCTTTGGTGATGTCACTGTCTATAGGATCTGTACAGACAGAGGCAGCATTTTATATAGTTAGTAGTGCAGCTCGATTTTGTCTCACCTCGAAACAAGTTGACTGTGTTTGCTCAACTTAACTGATTGAAAAGTGTGCTTGTGGTGCAGTTGTTGGGTGATGTTTGACCCAGACCTTGTGTGGACTTCTGATATGAAGTCTCAGGATGTTTTAGCGGACATCGACCGTGGCCTCTGGAATTCCATATCTCCTGTCACGCACACGTAGCATTCTTGTTCCAAGCTCATGCAAGCCTTCTCTTGTTCTCTCCCCATCAGCCTATATTGTTTGCTGTGCTTGATGTTTTCCCCCCCTTTTCCCGTTTGACGTCCTTTCTGCGCACTTCACTTATCGGTGCATTTTCAGGCAGCTTTATTTGGTTTTCACACCGCCAAATTCCTCCTAAGCCCCCTAGGCTTTCGCCACACTGCTGATCCCATGCACAGATGGGCTGTGTGTGAATCGTTAGCCATCTTTGGGAGCGCTGACCCTCCCCCCTCCTGCTCGTTGTGTGGTCCTTCACTATTCTTGGATTCCATTCAACAATAAAGGCACCCCCCTTTACCAAAAAACGTGAATGCAGCTGAAGTTTACCCACCTGTTTCACACTCGCGCACACAACACTCACGCCCATGTGCACAGTCAGTATTTTTGACTTTTAGAATTAAAACGTGTTGTACGTTTACGTGCATTTAACATTAGTTTGGATTGGGAAAAAAAAGTGAAAAAATTTTAAACTGTAAAGCATTGCATTTAAAGCACTACATGCTTGCTCATTCAAGAAAATGACTTTTGAAACGTTTTTGGTTTTGTTATTATAATTATTTGTGAAATATGCAGAAGTGTAGTAATGCATTGATATATGAACTTATGCTCTCCAGAGAGAACGTTAGATGCAGTTTTAAGCGAAGGGAGTTGATGTTGTCAGCGAAATTCGTGGTTTAATGTAAAGCAGGCATAAAGTATGGGGCTCCTGCAGTGAAGTGAGCCTGAGTGTTGAAAAGGAACGCTGTGCCTTTAAGAGGCAGTCCCTATGTTTCTAAAGTTTCTGCCTGCCTTGTTTCCCCCAATAGCCCATTGACAAAGCTGCTCTGGGCTGAATGGGGAGTAAGTGGTATGGTAACAAGGAGAGGTTAGTTCTCACACACAGACCCACACGTACTCGCTTCTGCACGCATGCACACATAAAAAGTCACAGGGAGAAACAAAAGGGTTTTATAATGGGTCTGGTGATTAAAAATAGCATTTGTTACCTAGTGCAGTTAGTGACAATTAAATACGTAGCTGCATGTCTCCAAAGCCCCAAAAAGATAAAGTGATATTAAATAAGTGTTTTACTTGGCAATTTACTGCACTCTTGATAGGAATAACATAACATGATTTATAATGCACTTATTAAGTTGCATCTAAAAGTTGCATGTCCCACATCCAAACTGCTCGCAAATATTCAAAAATGCTGTGTGTGGGTGCAATAAAGATTTGTTTGGCCCATGGAACTCACACTTGCCCAGCTGTGCATTTCGGAGCATATGCCGCCTCATTACTTACCCCCGAGGTGGTGACTGTCCCCCTCTCACCCCTGCTCTTCACCCCCACCCAAATGTCACCCGGGCCACCAAGTGTCCATGTCCTCAGGGACCACCCAGCCATCCATAATTGCTTCCACCTTCCATCAAACGATGTGCGAAAAGTGACAACCTAGCGTAGGTCTGAAGATGACTTACAGCAACAGACCCGCAGAATCGACACCCTTTAGAGAATACACTGTATTTTGTCTGTTGGGTCACAAAACTCCTCCTTGCGTGTTATTCTTACCCCTCTTTTATGGAGAAAATGCATGTTATTGAGGTTTTGTATGGTTTGCAGATGAAGTTCATGAAGTTATTTATGGGAAAGTGCGATTTAGCCTTCATTGTGGGGCAGAAGACAGAAGATAAAATAAAATGTAGAAAAGAGGTTTGACTGAAGAAACGTTCATCTTTTCTGAAGTGTCGGAATTTGTTTGGAAAATTAGGAGATGGTTAGAAAGATTGAGAAAGAGTTTTAATCCTTTCATCTGGTTTCCGAAGCGCTACATCTTGTTGTAATTGTGAGACGTTTGCTATTGGATTGAGTGATTTTTTCCGCATTTATAGTGAAGGGTGAGGAAAGCTTTGTCCATGACATGTTACCCATCAGCTTGGGGGAAAAGAGCATACTTTGATATGCGATTACATGCTTGAGTACTTCTGGCCTCCCAAAAGGATTGCTGGCATTTAACAGTCAATGCAAAAATGTGCGCCGGCCTAGACAAACGGCCAACTTTTTCAAACAGACGGACATGTTAATGTATCTGGGTAGCTAGCCTGGTTGAATTTTATAAAACCACAGAGCAGCAGCAGAGACGTATAATGAACATATACACACCATATGAAGGCAGAGGGAACCAGCACAAGCACATGCTGTACAGAGACACATGTAGACCTTTCTGTGTGTTAGGACCAGTTATCTAAATAAAATATGTTGGCTAAATGCAATAATTCATTAGAAAATACACAGTCTACCAGTTCTGGTGGCGGATTCGAGAGAAAGAAAGCTCTATGAGGCATTATTGGAGGTGAATGGCAAGCCGCAGTACCCCAGCTATGTAAATAAACTCAAACTGCCGAGACTGAGACCTCACCAGTAGAAAGTACAAACAAGGCCAGAGTCAACCTGGGTCAGTTGAAAATGTTTATTTCAACCCCCCCTACCCCTCACACACACACACACAGGCCGGCCTTCCAGCCTCTATTACTCAAGAACAGCCACAAGAACTGAATGCATCCCTTCTCCGAGAGTCTACCCCAATTCAGAGCAGAGCCAATTACAGCTTCTCTCTGCCAGCGTCTTCATTCTCTTGACCTAATCAGTTTGTTTGGCATCGTGCTTGTTTTTTAAACATTGGACGCTGATGCCATTTTAAAGGTTGTCAATGGAACAATATCAAGGGAAAAATGAAATGGAGTCCCGTTGGCATCTGTGGTGAGAGTAAATCAAGCCCCCTGTCCGTGGCACACCTTTGTGTTTATATTTTTAAGCTAATGTTACTAGAACAACGCCAGCAGAGGCAGGAGGAGTCCAGACTCCAGACCCCCATGAAGCTGCCCCTCTCACTGCCCGATTCAGACAGTATTTCTTACATTCAGCCACTGAGGGTCATTTCTTTGATCCACTTCTTTGAAAAAAGAAAATGGTCACTTTTTGCAAAAAAAAGTGTCCTTTTTATACCCCTCAACAGTTTGTTCTTTGGGATCGGGTATTTTTTTAACATTTTCTTGGTGCTTGGTGGAAAAGAAATGGTTTCTGGGCTCAATAAATTCATTTCCAGTTTGAATGAGACCAGCAACGTGGAAAAATTTTGCCTTTCACCATGGGATGAATGTATGTTTCAACCACACATTAAGCTGCATTAGCAGCCAGTGAAGTGCCTAATGTGGGTATTTTTCACAGCAGCCAACACTAGGACTGATTAGCATAATTAGTACAGGGACAGCTATACATATGGAAATGGCCAGGACCTAAATGCCAGAACCGGTGGAAATTTATGTCAATGCTGACACAAGTATCAGGTCTGAATAGGTGCTAGCTCAAGCAAAGTCTCGGCCGTCTTGATTTGTTTTTAATATTTTTTCAGAAAGATGCAAGTTATGAGTTATTGTTTATTCACACTAGCCAAAAGTTACCTCGGAGATGTACAGGATGACACACACATAGATAATGCCCATCCTTATTGTTTTGTTCTCTGGGAAAACTCTAGGTCCAATTTGCTTTTGTGGCGACTTGCTCGCTTCATTTTATTCTGTTTGTTGGGAAACAAGTGAGAAAGACTGAGTGCAACAAAGGCCCGCATTGAGTCTCGTGTTAGCGCTCACAGAGGCAGAGGTGGAGCAGTCTCCATCTGCCACTGTATTGGGGCGAGATGGGGTGGTTCTCCGAGTCATGGTCTGGCCATTGAGACTTTCTGTGATTGAGAGTTGCAGTGAAGCTGAAATGTTTAAAAAGATTTGCACTTGAGCCAAATCTATCCCCCTTGTCTACATAATGTGTCTGAAAAGAAAAGGAAGAAAAAATCAAACAAAGAGCTTGGAATGGACTAGATGGGGGCTTGGCGGACCCGAGGCAAAAGAGCCGGACCGGCTCGTTTTGTTCTTGCTGGTTTCATATACTAATGTGGGAGAAAGAGGGAGAACAGAAAGAGCCAGTGAATGCACGTACGGGAGAGAGTGTGTGCTTGGGCACGCACTGGCACCCGGCTGCGTATCTGTGTGCTTGGGTTTACTTGGGTGGCGAAAACAGGTAAAAATGTCTCTTTCAGCACTCTTCCATGTGGGACTTCCTCCAGAACAGCGTGAGTCCTTTCAGAAGCCTCTTAATCCTTCTAATCTGGCCCACAACACTTTGAAGGTGGCCTGTTCTAATGGAGAAAGCACTGGATTCAGAATTTGTTGCTCGGTGCAACTGCACCGTGTGAGGATGGGCAAAACATTATTACAGGGACTTTAAGATTTTTTTTTAAAGCATATTATAAATGTATTTAATAGTGTTCAAATTGGTGTTATTTGAAAAGGCCATTTGAGAATTTGGTGAGCAATTTTGTTAGCAATAGATTGGAAAACGTTGGACATGAGGGTCCACTGTCGTGGTGACATAGGGAGCTTCTTCTCCATGGTTAATTACATGTCACTTTCCATACTGCTCCCTGGGAGGGAACCTTCTTACACCAGCTCTCTTTGCTGGTCTGCTCATGGGTGGGAGCTGAAACCCTTCTAAAGGCTTCGCCCCATTGTGTACAACCCAGCAAAAGCAGAAGCATCAGTTTGTCTGGAGATTAACTTCAGCTCATAGCATTTTATATGCAAGCGAGAATTTACAAGGTCCATTGCATAGCTGTGTAATATGCGAGACATTGAGGCTGGTTGCCTGCTATGTTGGGGAATGTTGGTCAGACCCTCCTCATGGATAATTGGCCTGTGATGGTGATGTCACCCCTTGGGCTGTGAAAAATGAAGCGCAACTAAGGAAGGAGGGTGATGGCAATCTCTGTGTACATACAAGGGCCATGACTTTAGTTTCTGTGCGGGTTTTAGCGTCTTTAATTATTTTATTCTTTATGTGAACACAGACCTATCCAGACCCTTTCCCGGCACCGTCAAATCCTCAGGCTTCACATAAATGAACAGACCTAGCTGTTTAAATCTCAAATTTACACCTCGGAACACTCTCGTGTCTCCCGGTTCCTTTTTTCCCTCCCGTCTTGTGTGTTTCTGGCTGTGAAAGTATTTGCGTGCCTGTCTCTTTAAGCGTACAGCAGCAGCGAGCCGAGAGAACAGAGCAGAGCTCCCATCTGGAGGGTGGCTGAGCGGAGCAATGACTGAGCGGCGGGGCCCACTCGGGCCTCAAGCTGGGTGGTCCAGATGGGAGGAACCAGACACAAATAGCTATAATTTACTTCAGGAGCCTCTGTAATTACAGGCCCAAGGATTGGAGCTCAATTCCTGCAGATGCCTGAATGCATTAAATATGAACACACTGTCTGTAGATCGACAAAAAAGCATGTTTGCGTTTCGCAAATGGAAAGGGCCTTCAGATATAGCCGAAGCAATGTGTTTATGTAACCTAGATGTCAGATAGCTGCGTGAATGAAACCAGGAGGGTGAATGTTTACATGGATCGGGCTGTACGCGTCAGTGCGCTTTACAGTCGCTGTTTGAGAAACTACGCAGAATTAATGACGTTCCTGTGCATTTACAGTGCAAATCTTTGTTCGTTCTCCGCAGAGACCATTTTCTTTTATTTAACAGATCCTTTCATGTATGTTAAAAGAAGGATCTTAAAGAATCAAAGCAGCAGGCTCTTATAATGACAGTAGTGTTATGCCCCACAATCTCTCTCTTTTTCTGTTGTTATCATGTCTCTCTCCCCTCCGCTCCCTCTTACAATTAACCAAGGCGAGCAATGAGATGTGCAGCCTCTGCAGGCTTGTCTTCATGTATTGGGACACGAAGGGGCAGACGGGCAGGCTCTGATCCGGGCCGGTTCGTTTCATGTGCATTTGGCATGGCCACAGATACCCCGTGTCCTCTTTTCACTACCGCCTTCGTTAATTAGGAGGCTGGACTCCGGAGTTTCCTCTGCGCTCTTTGATGCTTTTTATCCCGGCTCAGCATACCACATGAACAGCGTTTCTGCCTCTACCCTTGTGCCTCACTCCCTACTTCCATTAACTACTCACATCTTGGATCCAGGCATCGTGACCTGGAGATCAAGACCTAAAATGATCTTGGGTTCTTCTTATGAGAAACCACAGTTTGTGCTTAGCAGTGTCATTTTAGTCATTAATTAAACCAGTGGTGGGAAGATTAACCCAGGATAGAGTTTCTGTGGTTAGTGTTTTAGCCAACCACATGTTGGAGAATTTATGGGGGATTTTGTGCAAAAGCCTGTTTGTTAGCCTCGTGTGACTGCATGATCTGCGTCGTATGCTTTAAGAGAACACTTCCACTCACTTCTGAGTGCTGGAAGCACAAATCCGGCCCTCACATCTGTTTCTGTGGTTGGATGGACAGTACACAGGGGAATGAGAACCGTGGTGATTCTAATTTCAGTTAAATTGACATTAACCTTGTTGAAACATCATCACACAACTATACAGTTCCTCCGACTGTTTTTGCAAAGGGTTAAACGAAATCCACTAGTTGAGCCAACTGGAAACAAAAAAATAACAAGTTCATTCTTTTTCTCAGCCGGCAGTCGAGTAAGCAAGGAACTGCGGTACACGAAGGAGAAGCAAGGAGAGGAGTCAGTGTTCACCACCCAGATGCTCATACAGACACCCAAACAGGAAGGAATCAATATTCTTACCCAGGAGGCTTTGCTGCTCCACCTGGAGGCTGCTCTGTCAGCTAGCAAAGTCCAGGTGTCTCTTTATGGAAAGTGAGTACAACCCCTAACAGGATTACAGGGAATTAAATGACGCTTTTACACACGGTCCTGCCCCAACATGATGTATTTCAATATGTGGCTTTGTGATATCTATCAACAGATCTTGGGATCTTAATAAAATCTGCTTCAAGTCTGGAGTCCCGATTATAGAGAATGTCATGATTGAGAGGGTAAGCATTTTTAAATGTTTTATTTTTTCCATTTTTTGTATTTAATGCGTTTATGCTGAAGTTTCTGGTGTTGTGTCATTGAATTTATTCATTTAAATGCTTTTCTACAGATGATTGATAAGCTCTTCCCCTGTATGATTGTGACTCCGTTGGACTGCTTTTGGGAAGGTTCCAAGTTGCAGGGAGGCTCTGCCTACTTACCGTAAGCATTTTTACTTTAACACATAATCCCATTTCTCTAAATGATTCATTTTTTACTTAATTATAGCCAGTAGTTAGGAGCTACAGAGTTAATACTGGTTTAAGGGAGTGTTACTTTAACACATTTTGTCCCCCCTCCAAATATAACACACTCTGCTATAACAATTGGGCTTTACCTTCAACCAAACATGACCCTGACTGGGACAAACGCCGACATCAAGCCCCTAGCAAAAGCTCTATTTAGTCTGTTGATAAACTAAGGGCTGGTTCCGTCGTCGCTTGGACTTGAGCTGTCATCAGTGTGGTGAGGGGGCTTTGCAGGATAATCTCTAATCCTGCACCCCTGTTCCACTACCCGTTCTCCCCCTCCAAGGCTGAGGAAGCCCTTACGGAACGGGGACAGAGAGCGAGAGATGACTGCTACTGGGTGGGTGGGAGGGTAGAGTGGAGGGGGGGAACTGGGGAGTCTTTGGGTCAGACAATGGTAAGCATTCTTTTAGTTTACGAGTGAGTGTCCATCAGTGAGGGGGCCCTGGAGGGGGCCCGGCTTTGTCAGCACTGGGTAACACTGTGCATTCTCATGGTAATCGCTCAGGCTCGGAGCTGTAAGTTGTCCAACAAATAAAATGGGCATTATTCAAGTCGTGGGCCCAGAAAGAGAGAAGAGTGAGAGATAGAAAGGAGAGGGAAATTAACAGTGGACAGTTTGGTAGTTTACACTTCCACTTGTAACATCTCTGTAAAATTCTGTATGCTCACTAAATTGTCGTCCATGTTATGGATGATGAAATGTGTTATTTTATTCAGTTGGTGACAGTACAAAAAGTCTCACTGCGTCTTAGTTTTCCTTTTTCTTTTAGCACAGAAAAAAGTAAATACATTTATTATTTACAATGTTATATATTGTCTTATTTATTTTGCTGAGCATGAAGAGAGGTTTGAGGTAGCCCCTGATGCTAATGTCCTCTCAGGCTTCCTCTTCAGTTCAGCTGTATTTTTTTATCCAAAGAGAAAGGGAGAGAGGCAGAGAGCGAAAGGGAGGGAGAGAGTGAGGGAGAAAAAACTTGGGGGAACAAAGAGCAGCAATCTATGGAAAAACAAAAGCGCCCAGGCCGGTTCACTCAAGCAAAAAATAGGAGATAAAGGAGACTCTCTTTGCAAGCAGGAGCAAAGGCGCTTGGTATGTGGGAATGGGAGAGGACCAGCTTTATTTGAAGCTGCTCTTCATGAGTTATTGGAGTGAGATTGGGCCCGGAGTTAGAACACTATTCACTTTTATTCTTCTTTACCCACAAATACTCATCACAGTGAATGGCCCCTCTCTCACTTGGGGGTATCAGCGTAGGTTCTATGGCATGTTTCGCTGAGATTTTAGCTAGGTATTAACTAGAAATGTTGTCAAGGGCATGATAACTGGATGTGAAAATGGCAGTATAACATAATTTTTCATGCTTTGTGGTTATCAGTGTCAGTTTTGAAGAACCACTCTGCTGACATGTTATGATGCAAAAAATCAACTCTGTAAAGGAGCCAAACTGTAACTGTAGAGAATTAGCCCTTGGCACATCAATAGACAACAATCCAGTCTCTCAATAACCGTCGAAGGCAGATTAAAACCAGAACACTGGGCTAAAAGCAGCATTCAGGAGGGTCGGCACAGCCCTTCCCAACTTTCCCACTGCCCGCCTTCATTTCTATCAAGATGTTTAGTGGCAGAGGTAATTGTTATGACTCGATGCACAAAGTTAAGAGACAGCAGCCTGAAGACCGCCGGGACATTATGCCTCTCCGTGTAACAGGATAATAAACGCTACTTTATGCAGCATCTGTAGCCCGCCACCATCGGGGAGGGACCGGTGCCATCAAAGCAGTAGTGCAGAAGTTGCAGTAAAGGGAAAATAGGGTTTGCATGAGGACATTTTAAAAAAGGTTCACATGTGATAACTTTATCAATGTATGTTTATGCATCACGTTGTTTGCATTCGTAGGGGAATGCCTGACATTCAGTGGATGAATTTAGACCCCATCAAGCTAATGGAGGAGCTGAGCCAGTTTACGTCTCTGGAGGGCTTCAGAGAGATGCTGGATAAGGCTCAGGTGGGCCACGCCTATATGAACCGCCCTTGCCTGGACCCTAATGACACAGACTGCCCACACAGTGCCCCCAATAAGGACCCGCGGCAGGTGGGCACAATGTTTCAAATTTGTTGTTATGGATTTGACTTCTCAGTTTTTATGAGTTTGCATTAAACTTGCTGTCTGTGTTTTCTTTAGGTCCCTGACATTGCTGCGGAGCTTCAGGGCGGTTGCCATGGTTTCTCCAAGAAGTTCATGCACTGGCAGGAGGAGTTGATCCTGGGCGAAAGAGTAAAGGACTCCCAGAATGCTTTGCAGAGGTGAGAAAAGAAAGGAGAGAGTCGAGGAGGGGGCATGTGGGTGGGCCTCTCTTAGGAGGCCCTGATGAGAGGGAAAGTGAGAGGGAAAAGCAGAAAAAGACAGCGATAGATAGAGAGAGAGAGAGAGAGAGAGAGAGAGAGAGAGAGAGAGAGAGAGGAATCTTTCTGACTCTTAATAACCTCACACATCCTAAGAATTCCTCACATGAGGAGGGATCAGTTTCCACCTCTGACCCTGGTATAGGAAAGACCAATTAAACATGATGGACAGCCACGTAACCTATGGATGGATCTAAAATGTAGAGCGGAGAAAAAAGAAAACACATTGTAATAGAAAAAAGGTGCACGTGATACAAAGTAAACAAACTGTGCCTAAACCAAAAGCGAAGGCAAATTTGTTTGACCCCTGTAATTCAATCCCCTGTGTGTATTTTCAATGCAGTTTAATCTGCAATAAATGAAAGTCTGGGATAAGAGCGGTACGTTGGCCTTCCGCCCAGCTCTAGAGCCTTGTCCTAATCTCAGTGGAAGTGATAGAGTGATTTACAGTAGCCCATGAGGGGCCACACGCACCTTTCCAGTCTTTTATCTTGTTTTCTTCTAAACGCTCATCTGTCCTCTACAGTGCTGAGGCCCTTCAGACCATGTTCCTTCTCATGAGTCCCAAACAGCTCTACGAGCACTTTAAAGACGACTACGAGATCCACGACATCAACTGGAATGAGGACAAGGCCACTGCCATCCTGGAGTCCTGGCAGAGAAAGTTTGTTGAGGTAATTTCTTATTTCATACTACATCTATGCCTCACTGTGAGGCCTGAACGGTTCAAATGATTTTAGAGGACATTGGGCTTAGATGAAGAGGAAAACAGAATGGAGCAATGGTCAGCCTATGAGGTCACAAGTGGTGCGGGAGGGTTGTTTTCCTTAGACCAGAGGATGGCAACGTCTGGCTGAATTCCATCAATCCTCAGCTGCCTAGTAAACGGAGTCCTCCTAGGAGGCCACCGACAGACTCCCAGTTATAGGAACAAGCTGTTTTGGTGATAACTGACACCCAGCCCACTGACTGAAAGAGAGAGAGGGAGGGAAGAGCCTACAGCGATATCTGCTGCCTCAGAAAAAAGAGAGAGGGAAGTGGAGTCAGGGTTGGGGGTATAGGGCACTGTAAAAACAAAGTGCAGGGGTATTTCGTTCTCCTTAAGGTTGTCGGCCATTCATGGCGCTGATGGAGTAGCCAGAAAGACCATGTGATCTCATCTGATCCATCTGACCTCTGCCCTCTGGCATCTGTGCTCATTATTTCTCGCTTGTCGAGCTTCATAGGTACTCGTGCTATCTTGTTTGTGTGTTATTGGGCTAAAATACAAGGTGGATATATTTGTGTGGTTTGTCTGAAAATGTAAATTAAGATTGATTCAGTATCATAACACATGTATTGGTTTGATATTTCAAATAGTGATTTTTCTTTACAGGTTGTCCACGGTAGCATTCCTCAGAACGCTTCTTCTAACGTTTATGCCTTCTCTACCACCACTCTCAATGACATCATGAAGTCTTTCTCCGACGTCAGTGTAATCCGGGTGGCAGGTGGTTATCTGCTCATGGTAAGAAATGTGCTATCTGCAAGCTAACTGAAATGCATTGAGTTTGTTTTTTATATTTGTGGAGCTGTTTTCTTACCCATGCGTTCGCTGCGCACAGCTTGCATACGCATGTGTCACCATGCTGCGCTGGGACTGTGCTAAGTCTCAAGGTGCCGTAGGGCTGGCAGGAGTGCTGTTGGTGGCTTTGTCTGTGGCTGCAGGACTTGGATTGTGTTCACTGCTGGGGCTTTCCTTCAATGCCGCCACCACACAGGTATACACACACCTGAACAACATCTTCGGTTTACACTTCCCCTGAGGGCTGCAACTCAGTGCTGTGTGTTTCTCCACAGGTGCTGCCGTTCCTAGCCCTGGGCATTGGAGTGGATGACATGTTCCTGCTGGCTCATTCCTTTACTCAGACCAGGTCCAATATCCCATTCAAGGTATGTAGCCTCTAAACATTCTCTGGAACTTGAGTGTTGTTGCTCAAGAAGATCACAGCTCATGTTTTGCCCTCTCCTGTGTTCCGTAGGAAAGAACGGGTGACTGTCTGAAAAGAACTGGCACCAGCGTGGCGCTGACCTCCATCAATAACATGATCGCTTTCTTCATGGCTGCCCTAGTGCCTATTCCTGCTCTCCGGGCCTTCTCGCTTCAGGTACGATTGTGCGTTTTGTGTTTGTATGCATATCGTAAAGCACTGCGCCCTGTGATGCCCATTAAAAAAGACTGGCAGGGGCAGTGACTTTGTGAAAAAGCCAGTAAAAGTGGCTTTAATAAAGGAGCGGTCAAAGTTAATTCAAAGTTAGGACGGCCTTTGTTCTCATCTCTTTCTGGCATTCTCTCTCTCTTTTATGGTCGAACCCCTTCATCCAGCTAAATTCACAGCCTGGCTCTCAGGTGGGAAGGGAATACAGAGAGATAATGAGATGAGTGAATATATCAGTATATCACACAGACTGTGTTTCTCAGATCTCCCCAGGCTAGCCCTGGGTGGTCTGTGCTGTAATGATATAATGTCTGGAATATAATGTCTGTCTGAGGCTGGCGGAGTTGGAGGGGATTGTTCTGCTCAGACTCGTTGTGACCTTGGGAGTCCCCTTTCCTTAGCTTGTTGACTGTTTGGGGTGTGGGGGGAGGGGTTGATTTAGGGTGCATATTTTACTTACTAGGATTCAATCCGAGGTACTAAAACAGCAAGGGATCCTGAATGCGGAGTATTTTTTCTCAAGTTCAGATGGCAGCTGTGGAGTCGGGTGGCAACGTAGAACTCATGAAGGAAAAGACTTTGGCCTCTGTCCTGAACTCTCTCTCACTTTTTATTTCAGGCGGCTATTGTGGTGGTCTTTAATTTCGCCATGGTTCTTCTGATCTTCCCTGCCATTCTGAGCTTGGACCTGCACAGGCGCGAGGACAAAAGACTCGATATCCTGTGCTGTTTCTACAGGTAACTAAAATGGACTGTTCACTTATTTCATTTCAGCTTTTGGTTATTAAAATACTGATTGGTGCATGACAGAATTGTTTAATATGTTGCTTTTTTCCATCCTTTCCAGTCCCTGTTCATCTCGAGTTATCCAGATCCAGCCTCAAGAGTTCTCTGATGCCAACGACAACCACCAGCACGCCCCTGCCACCCCCACCTACGCCGGTTCCACTATTACCACCAGCACCCACATCACCACAACCGTCCAGGCCTTCACTCAGTGTGATGCTGCTGGCCAACATATTGTCACCATACTGCCTCCCACCTCCCAGATTTCCACCAGCCCTCCAGCCATGGTTCTCTCCACCCCAACTCCCACCACCGATCCTTATGGCTCCCAGTTGTTCACCACCTCCAGCTCCACCCGAGACCTCCTGGCCCAGGTGGAGGAGCCCAAAGAGGGCCGCGAGTGTGTGCCACTCCCTTTCTTCCGCTGGAATCTCTCACGCTTCGCACGAGAAAAATATGCCCCCGTGTTACTTAAGCCCGAAACCAAGACTGTGGTGGTTGTGGTTTTTGTCGCTCTCTTGGGCCTTAGCCTCTATGGCACAACAATGGTTCATGATGGACTCTACTTGACTGACATTGTCCCTAGGGACACAAAGGAGTATGACTTCATCTCTGCCCAGTTTAAATACTTTTCCTTTTATAACATGTACCTGGTTACCATGGATGGCTTTGACTATGCCCATTCCCAAAGACAGCTTATACAACTTCACAATGCCTTTAACACTGTGAAATATGTGATTAAGGACAGCAATCACAAACTTCCTAGAATGTGGCTCCATTACTTCCAGGATTGGCTCAGAGGTAAGACTTGGTTTCACAATGTGTTCTTATTTAGCTGTGCTTGCTAATGCACTTTTTACTATTACTATAGTAATTGCTGCTGTTACTATTTACTATTACTATGCCGATAACCCAAAATAATAAGGCTTGTAACTCACCCTGTATTGTCTGAGGAGTTCATGTTTTTACAACTAATTGGAATGATTATATTCCAAGTATATATTTTTTGCCTGGACAATGCCATGAATTATATTGAAGGAGAGACCGGCACCATATTTAGGAAATGGAATGTTGTATAGGCTTAAAGTGGGCTTTTTTAACTTCTGTCTTCTAAAATCTGTCAGAACATAGCAAAGCCATTTATGATCATTGACATTATTCATTTCTACTTTTTGTTGATCATAAATCAAGATACGAGTCTACATTTGAGTCATTTGAGGATATAGCAAATCTGCCAAATAATGAGGAAATATGCAACGTAGCTATGCTAAAATAAGTCACATAAACTATAATTTTCAGTTGTGTTCATTCTATAGGTGAGATCACTGAATCTTATCTCTTAGGAAAGGTGAGAGAAAGAGTTCAGTGAAAGTTCGTTCCTGTCATCTGCTTTTGTCTGCTTTCCACCTGGCCAAAGAGAGTATTGTGGATGGGTCAGGGGTTATCTCATACGTGTTGTGTACCCTCTGCTCACATTATCCTGTGATAAGAGCTTAACTGTGATGTGATGCTACAACAGTTAAAACTCAGTGAATTGAAAAGAAGTCATTTCTTGTGAATGACTGTGGAAACTGGGAGTAGTTGAAAGACTTTTTCTCCCTTCACTCTCAGGCCCCCCATGCCATTTCCTTTTCTTGTGAGAAGATGTCTGTAATTACAGAATGGTTGTGGAAACTGTTTTTCTGCTGTTGCCAGACTTTTTCATTTGGAGAGCACGAAATGCTTTCTCTGGTTAGTTTATTCAGCCCACACACACTTATTCAGCAGCAGGCAGAAAGATGGAGAAATCAGTGAGGGGAGGGCATCTGGTTTAAAAGTCTGTTTGTGTGATTGGCTTGGCAGTAAATCCGCTAAAGAAGTGATTTTACCAAGCCCATAGCATGCTTGTGAATGAGAACTTTGAAAATATGCTTGCAAGTCAGAATTTGTAGGTCTAATTTGCATTTCTGTGCTCCACATAGGTTTGCAATCTACATTCGATGCTGACTGGAAGGCAGGCAGGATCACCCGTGACAGCTATCGCAATGGCACTGAGGATGGAGCACTTGCGTACAAGCTTCTTATACAGACTGGCTCCAAGAAAGACCCTTTTAACTACAGCCAGGTGTGTGGTCAACCATTGAAGCATGCAGAAATACTACTTCAAAAATTGACTTTCTAAAATATTGGTTATTTACATTTTTTACTTCGCTTAAAGCTCACAACCCGTCGGCTGGTGGATGAGGATGGTCTCATCCCCCCTGAGGTGTTCTACATTTACCTGACAGTATGGGTCAGTAATGATCCACTGGGTTATGCTGCCTCTCAAGCCAACTTCTACCCTCACCCTCGGGAGTGGATCCATGATAAGTACGACACCACCGGGGAGAACCTTCGCAGTAAGTGACCACCTTTCTCATGTCATCACTCGTTCATGAACTCAGATGTGGTAATGTGATTTTCATTCTGAAACCTGTTCTCTCTTTTAGTCCCTGCAGCTGAGCCTCTGGAGTTTGCGCAGTTTCCTTTTTACATGAACGGCCTCAGACAAGCTTCCGACTTCATCGAGGCCATCGAGAGTGTGCGCTCCATTTGTGAAGAGTTTATGCGCCAGGGAATTCAGAACTATCCCAACGGCTACCCATTTCTGTTTTGGGAACAGTACATAGGTCTACGCCACTGGTTCCTGCTGTCCATCAGCATAGTCCTTGCGTGCACCTTCCTGGTGTGCGCTATCCTCCTCCTCAACCCGTGGACTGCAGGCATCATTGTAAGTCTGCCTTTTCCTCACCCTAATCCATTTCCAACTTGCTCTCCGACTTGTCTTTCTCTTTTCTACCCTCTTCCTCTATTCTCTCATGTCTCTCGCTCCCCCTGATCCCCTCAGCACAGCTCAATAACTTTGCCACCAGGGCGGTTTTCTGGGGAGGGCCTTGGCGGGTTGTCTAGAGGGTGCTGCGTGCATACACACATATACACACAGTCACACACATACATAGTTTTGCTCTCACCTCTTTTGTCATTTAAATGGGTGCTGCAAGACTTTCTAAAGGCGAAATGCAAAGCTGTCCTGAAGACTTTTACCTCCAACTGCCTTTGTCCAGAAATTTAAGGACAGGACAGATCTGCCCAGTCACGACCTTGGCCTGCTAAACCCATCCATCAGGGGCCGTATGTAGTGGGGGGAGCCAGTGGGTGGGTTAGTTTAATGTTTTAAAGGCATTTCACAGGCTGCTTGGGTTTTGTATTTAGCATGCAATATGAAGAACTAAGTATTTATGTATGTATTTTTGGTTTAGCTGTAGTGTCGAACTCGATGTTTAAGTGCTAATACCTAATAATGTAGAGCTGTGCTTTTTTTATCATATTCTCCCACATACACTCATGTCCCGAAAACCATCCCAGTTCTCTTTAGTTTTACAGCCTATATGTGGCCGCAGTAAAATGGATTTTACCATCTCCAATTTAAGCGTGACGAAATTGGGGACCCCTGCCAACATCAAAGGTTCTCAGGGTAAAGACCTAACCAAGTGCCCACTGTATTGTATCAAAAAACTGTTTCTCATGAGTAGAAAAACATGGAGGGCTAAATAGTACAAGGAACATGATGGCAGACGGGAGGTCCTTGTGCGCTTTAACATGTAGTGTCACTTGTTTCCCTTCCTCTGAAACTGAGAAGAGACGGGGTGGGGGCAGGACATGGTTCGTGATGTAATGTGATACTTAAGGCAGATGACAGTGAAAAGTGGAGGATGCAAGCCCAAAGAGCCCCAGTTCTGGATTGTCACTCATTTATTTCAACACATACATTCTCTTGGGGTAAATGAATGGGCATATAGGCTGTTACGAAGCATGCATTTTTTGAGAGCTTAGCTAACATGCGTTCCTTTATATTTACCTTTCAGGTTTTTATTTTGGCCATGATGACTGTGGAACTTTTCGGCATCATGGGATTGATTGGTATTAAGTTGAGCGCCATTCCCGTGGTCATCCTCATTGCCTCCGTTGGTATTGGTGTGGAGTTTACTGTGCACATTGCACTGGTAAGGCCCTTTTTCAAAACTTTCAGTCCTTTAGTATTCGTATTTCTTCAAGATACATAGAGTCACTCTCAATTTTCACTATGTAGGGTTTCCTGACTGCTATCGGGGACAGGAACACTCGTTCAGCTGTGGCAATGGAGCATATGTTTGCTCCTGTGATTGACGGCGCCATCTCCACTCTGCTGGGAGTGCTTATGCTTGCCGGCTCAGAATTCGACTTCATCATGAGGTGAGTGATTGACACTTCTGCATGCTGGTTTCTGCAGTTGGCCCGTGTGCCGACTTTGAAAAGGGTGGCAGGAGGACAAAATTGTCCATGTGGCTCCGGGGTACAGGTGGTAACGTTTGCCTTCCACCTCTCCCTCATCACCTGGTGTTGTCAGTCTGGATATTAACTTCCCACAGACCACCACGGCACTCTGACAAACATCCTCTGAGTCGCTTGAATGTGCAACAAATAGAGGGAACATCAAGGGAGTGCAGCAGCTGCTTGTAAACATGTAAATATACAACCCACTGAGCGGTGACTCATACACGCTCACAACGTCACCCCCCTGATTTTGGAGAGGATGTCAACTGTCCAATCATTTGGTTCAGAGCTTTTGCACCTTTTTGCACAGTGCAATGCATATGAAAGTTCGCTCTGTCCATCCTTGGTTCGACACAAAACAGTTGGAAGTTACCCTCCAACCAGTACATTTGAGATTTTTTTTGCCTGGTTTAATGTTTGCTTCCCAGGAAGTAAATAACAGTGTTTTTCAGTTGGATCTGGGCTTTGCTGGAAGCAAACCACAACATTGAGAGCCACCCCAAACAGACCCATGACATAAAAATGCAATGTTATAAGATGTTAAAATGCTTAGAGGATCCAACATAGCTTTATATTAAAAAATTAAAACTTACAATAGTCTCCTAACTCCTAAGATGTTAAAAAGAGCCTTCTCTTTTTGCACCGAAGATGGTAAATACAAGGAAAAGCAGCACAGTTTGGGTGTCCAGGAAACTGCAGGGGGGTGTTAGACCAGATTGCTTATTGGTAAAGCTGAGAAAAAGATTGGGGGTTGGGCATCGGAGTGAACCATTTGGTGAAAGTGGTGTGCCAGCAATGGGGCATTCACGGTGGGAGGTCCTGTTTAGATGTAGAGGAAGAGAGAGAGAAGCCTGGCCCTCTAGCTGGGGAGTAGCATAAATACATCGCTGTAAACATCTCCTGGCTGTGGGACACTGAATAAACAGGAGAACAAGCTCAGCGGCCCCTCTCAGAACGAGCCACCCCTTCCAGCCTCTGACTCGGAATGGAAAAGATTACAGTTTATATAAACAACAGAATTCCTAACACTATGTCTACTCTGGAGGTCTAACCCAAGCAGGGCCCGTGGATGGTTTAGTCTTTTTTCTTTTTTTTACTCCTTAAATAAATCACGCTCCACTTTCGGAATGTTGACTTAGTAAAATAAACAAGCGCCTTTTTTCCAGTCTTTTCATGTATACAGGACCGTCAGACAAAATGAGTGCCTTTAACTAACAAAAGGTGGATGCAAGTGCAGCCAGAGATGGTTGGCTCATTTGTCTGTTTGTTTTTTATTCTCAAACAGGCCTCATGTTCTCATTGAACATTGTGTTGAAAGGATGATTGTGGCTTTTTCGCACTCCTGTCGAAGTGTCACTCACACTGGCGCAAGTCGTCTAAGTGTTTTCAGGAATCAGTGTAGAAAGTTTCGAAGAGCTGAGCAAAAAACAAAACGACTCATGCTGTCTGATTCTTGTGTGTTAATGAGGCAGACATGAGAAAAGAGGAAGGGGTGGAGAAAATGAAAGCCATAGCGTAGCTCAGCCTCTGGTCTAAATGTGGCATATAATTTGGAGTCTGGTAGTGTTGCATTTTACACACAGACCCCAACAGGCCACCTTGGAAATTTGGGTTTTAGAGGTCAGTTTAAATATTACCTCTGCTTGACTGTGCAAAATGACTGAAATAGGTAATTACAGTCTTTTTTAAACCGTGATACAGTGCAGGTCTCCTCAGGGAGCCGTGATAGAGACGCTAACTAAAATAGATCCAAAATGAAGGTTCAGCGGCACGACGAGCATCAGACCTGTAATCTTTTTAACAGGGTTGTTTTATTCATTTGCTTGACGGTTCTCAGACAGCCAAAGCAAACACATTGCCTCATTGGAGGAGACGGGTCAATGGACAGCAGTTTCCACCGTACGCCTGGAATGCTCCAAGCAGATACGCCAAAGATGAACGTTTTCCTTCTTTTTGAAACCCAAGGTTCTTGTAGATGTGACGGAAGCGAAAATGGTCAGAGGGTGGGAGGTTAAGAGAACATACCAGACTTTTTTTCCGGATTCTGTTTCTCTTTTCCCTACCTCCAGAAGTCTGAACCACAGCTAAAACAGCTGAATTGTCTCTTTTCAGTGTAAGCGTTTAACTGAAGTGCTCTCTAATTTTCTCGTGCTCGCTCTTTCTTGTGGTGAATCAGAGCCTTCCCATAATGCTCTGAACTGAAGCGCAGAGACACAGACACCCTCGCAGCCCTGTAGCCTATTAGGGAGCTCTTCATGTTAACACGCCAGCCGGGGCACAGAGCGTAACTACCATAGCGTTTGAGCCTGCAGAACCTCATTCACCATCTTATCCCTTGGCCCCTTCGTTCAAATACACATTTCTGATGCCACGTCCAGCGTTTAGCATCTCTGCAGTGCATCACCAGAGCTGCTAGCGCCAGTGCCAACCAGACCTCCATATTTTTGGCTTTGGCAGGTGAGGGTGGTGTCTCCTGCAACATTTCAGGGCTGCGTTGAGGTTGCCCTACTGAGAAATGGTGTGGTCCAAAGAGTTTCAACAGAACAGCTAGTCTTAGTGCTTGTTGACTGTTGGAAGCGTTGTTGATGGACTCTAGGGTCAGTTTTACTGGCTCAGTCTGTTATACATGTGAAAGAAATGCCTTTCAACAGATCTCATTGCTAGCGTTGCGTGATTAGCACTCAAGCCAACATGGCTGTTGGAGGCCAGGAGGAGGGAGAGGGTGGTGGAAAAGAAAGAGATAGAAAGCAAAGGTCTGCCCAGCGTAAACATAGAGGTGGTGTGCCCTGGCCAAGGAGAAATACGATCTCAATGAGAGGGGGAATTAAGTTGCGGAGGGGAAAATGACATTAACAGCAGCGGCAGCTTTCGAGCCAGGGAGAGGGAGCGCGAAAGAAAGCAACAGGGTGTTTCTGACGCGTAGAATCTGCTCGCTAATGTAAACACACCTCCTCAGGAAGTGGCAGGGCAGTGGTGATAGATGAGGGTTCCCAGAGGGAGAGAGAGCGAGCGCTCGCTTCGAAGATGGAACCCAGGAATTTCCCTCCAGCATTGTCAGGTCACCAGAAGAAAGGAAGCAGAGAGAGGAAATGCATTGAATAAGGGGGACACTTGCAATAGCTGTCGAATGTTGACACCTTGTTCCTGCATGATGCTTATACATCTCTTTATTTGTGCTTTCTTTTACAGATACTTCTTTGCCGTGCTGGCCATTTTGACATTATTGGGGATCCTGAATGGTTTGGTGCTACTTCCAGTACTGCTGTCGCTCATGGGTCCCCCGGCTGAGGCTGTGCATGCTAACAACGCCAATCAATTGCAAAGTCCCTCCCCTGAGCCCATGCCACTACCTATGAACCACCACGGGTACTACACTGGGAACATCCCGAAGGGACCGCGTCAGGCATTCTCCGAGACCTCCGAATCCGAGTACTATTCTGAAACCACCTCCGGCATCGGCGAGGAGGAATACAAGTACTGTGACAGGAGCACGTACATCACACCCCCGGCTCATCCTCCCACCTCCCATATTTTACTGGAAGCCAGCAAAAACCCCAGCTTCCCTAAGCTTACAGTAAGTTTATCACGTCGAGCATAAAGAAAACATTAAGGAACTGTTTGTTTCATTTTTTAATCCGTTCGCATTTGTTTTTGCCTCCAAGGTGGTGAAGCCTTTCCACGAAACAGGCACTAAAGGACAGCTGAGCGAGTCTGCCCAGAACGCCATCAACTCTGTCAGTTCGCAAATCACGCGATGGGATAACAAACACGAGTACCAAGGGCCAAAGCGACAACATTTACCAAGTGACAGGCCCCACTGTCCTCACAGGACTACTCAGTGTGGCCCAGGGCCACAACCAGGGAGAAAGCAGCAGCAAAACAGGACTACAGCCCCAGCCAATGGTGCCGGGGCATTGCAGCGGCCTAACAATGCCATCACCATGGTTACAGCCACAGCCTCTGTGACGGTGGCAGTGCATCCCAGTTTGCCGGGGTCATATCAGGGTTACATGCACGAAGGGTTTGAGGATACCGAGTCGGACTCTTTCGAGGACTCTAAGAGAACTTCTCAAACGTATGGAAAAACTTCAAATTATAAGAGAGACTCTTTGGAACTTCAAGATCTGGAACCCACAGAGAACAGCCAGTATCAATCTAACCAGGCGCTAGGTAAGAACGAATGGTCACTTCTAGTAGTAGATATAGAGATCGCTCATTTGTTATAAATAAATACCATGTTTTAATTTGATTTTTTATGCGTGTGTTGCAGGTGGTGCATGGATCCAAGCAGCCAAAGATTGCTAGATTGCTCCCAGCCCCCGCATCCCTTTGTCCGGAATCTTTGGCTGCCTCGGGCAGTCCCCGACCCCAGCATGGTGTCTTTGAACTGTACATAGACCTCACACACACGAGAGGATTTATTTTAAAATTATTAAAAAGGTCTTTTTAGAGATTTATAAATATATATATATTTTAATACTAAAAAAGAGGGAAACTATTTTAAATCGTGCTGTATAACTTGTGTATTCACTTGTGTATAAGAGGATTTGGAGGCCTTGTTTCCTCCGTTGTATAGATTCTGAAATGTGCTATATGTAAAAAGAAGTTAATATTAGGTTATTGAAATGCAAGGTCAGTGTTCCTTTTTTGCTGCTACACTTCAAATTTAAGATGACATGTCTTGAACATATGCAGTACCCCTTTCTCCAACACAAGCCGAGATATAACTTTTATGTTAACAAGTTCTTAAACCGCAGCCAATAGGAAGCTTATCTGTATTGGTTGAAGATGTTGACTTATTGCACTGTACAAAATCTATATCTACACAGATAGCAGTTTCTGTCATTTCCAGTGTTTTTCCTTTATTTATTTTGCTTTTTTCCTGACAGCAACCATTGTGCCTTCTTTACTTTCAGTCTTACAACTTAACTTGTCTGTTCATTAATAAGTTACTATATTGTTTTTATTTCAAAAGTTAGTGCGAAACTCTCTATGTGTAGTACAGTGTGCAGTGAACAGATATGAGTCTAATGTTACATTATTTCATTTTGTGGTCCTTTGCAGTCTACATTGACATACTTGAAGGGTGGTCAAATGATGTTTTTCTCTAAGGTTATTTCAGCCATACATTGTGTAAGCTTCAGTTTGTCACTATATATGTCCCAGTAAATGTTTGGGAGATATCATGCAAACATATTTACCCAAATATCATTTAGAAATGGAATACTACATAAGTGCAAAAAGGAGATTTTCATTATTTTTTATATTGCTAGCTGCTTTGTACATAGCGACTGCCCTTCGCATTCGTTTACCAGGAAGTTGCCCCCCCGGGTATCTCCCTCAAGGCCAGTGTAGGGACAGGTAACCAATTCTGGTGCTAGACTTCTCAGTATTTTGTCTTAGGTTCAGTTCTCTTTCTTGGGTCCAATTTCAGGCAGTATTTTAGCTAAAAAAGCTCACTCGTTCAGTATTGGTCACATCACTGCCAGATTAAATGCAGGGAAAAGTGTTAATTTAAGTGGCAGCTTCTCACACACAATTTCTTTCTGTCTGTATATTTAACAAAATAAGTAGTTACTGTATCTGGAAGACAACACAACATAAGCAATCGAAAGCACATGTACAGCGCAAGGACAGGAGCGGCACGGGCAGACAGGGGTAGGGGATGGGGGTCCTGCATAGGGGTTTTGTTTCAAATGTATGTCATGCCATATAAATTATTTATATAAAATTTTTATTTTTGTAGTTTGTACAGATGTTAGTCGCTAGACTGAAGTTATATTTTTAAAGAGTAAATATATTATAAATATAAATATATAATTATATCTATTTGTTTTGGGGGTGGGGTGGGATTTGAGATCTTCATATTGCTGTTGGAAATTATGAAGGAAAGGGGTGGCTACAGTTGTCCACCTTGCGACTCTTTGCCCTTCCTTCTCCATGTAAAGATTTGAAGAGTTTCTGTTATTGTTGTTGTCTAAAACACTGTGACTTCAGAAAACTTTGTTCGAGGAAAAAAGAAACGATGTGACCATCATTTCCTTCACCCTTTATAGGAATTCAACTAACAAAATAAATGCGAAAAAAAAACTCTTGACTCATGTGTTTATTTTAAAATATCATGTTGTTTGCACTGTTGTCACTACACAAGGAAAAGCTGTGATGTGATTGAAAAGTCACACCACATTAGATGACTAAACACTCTACAGATGTAGGAGTGTGAAAGGAGTGAAGGAAGTTTAGATGTATCAGCTCCACACTTCCTGTTTTATTGTTGTGACTCCCCAGGCTAGTGTCTTCAGTACAATAAGCCCACCTATGGAGATGAAAGGCGTGTGCTGTAAATTCCTCTGCTTCCCACAACACGGGCTCATCTGTCAGTTACCTCGGGCCTGTCTGAATCTGATACACTTCTGCCTTTTGAAGTTTCTGTTGAGGCCCCCTTAGTATCGCAGGAGACAGAGAGCATGTCACAGGCTTTGCCTCGTGCGGTCAGAGAACACGAACTTGGCCCGTAGGGCACAATCTTGTTGTCAAGAGTTAAAGTTTCTCAAAATGTGAAAAGTGTTGCTTTGTGAAAATGGCTGGTGTAAAACTATTATCGTATGAAATCTTTGCAGAAGAACTGCAACATAAGACAATTCCTTGTTGTTTCCTAAAGGACTATTTCCAATTCAAGTGAGCTCTATTGACAACACGTGGCATTCTGTCAATCATCATTCAATATTAGACATATTCTGTCAATATTAACAATAGCCTGTAATATTTCATTAATAACTCGCATAACATCTTATGACCTGAAACAGTTAAAGGGTCAGTATTTGATTTTGTCATTATTTACCCTTTGCAAGTCATTCAAAACCTTAGAATAACCTTGATTATTCTTCTGTAGAATGCAAAAGAAGATATTTTGAGAAATGTGTCCATATAATAGAAGTCAATGGGGTCTTGTTCGTTGGTTACCAACATTCAAATATCTTCTTTTGTGTTCTGCAGAAGAAAGAAAGTCACACAGGTTTGCATGACATGACGGTGAGTGAATTAGTAACAAGAATGTTTCTTTTTGGGTAAACTAACCATCAAATAGTTGTTAATTCAAATGTTAAATGATATATCTGATGTAATAAGCCTTGTATAAGACATTGGCTTGAATCATCTATTAAAGATTGTGTCAGATAAAGATGACGTCAAAAATGTGTTGTGCCAACGTGGTGAATGATTTTTTTTGTTTAAATTCGATGTTAAACTGTATCCTTAGGAATGTAACAGATTATAATCATTATATTTATAAAAGAAAAAACGTAACAGGTTATATCACTGTTTGCATAAAAAAGAACAATGTAACAGGTTAAAAATCACTTTTTTTTAAAAAAAGAACAACGTTACAGGTTATATCACTGTTTTTATAAAAAAGAAAAACATAACAGGTTATATCACTCACTCTAAAAATAAATGGTCCTACATGGCACTAAATGTAGTTCTTGGCTCGTAATAGGTTTTAGTGCTATATAGCACCATATCGTGGTGCTTCAGTGGTTTTTTGGGATGACCAAGGTGCTATATAGCACTGTTTCCATATTAAGAATCTGTTAAGCCCCTTTTGGTTCTTCAAGGGTTCTATATCAAGGGTTCTATATAGCACCTCAGTCATCCCAAAGAACAGCTGAAGAACCACTGAAGCACCAAGATATGTTTCTATATAGCACTAAAAGTGGTTCCCCTATGATTACGAGCCAAGAACCACTTTTAATGCTATATAGCACCAGTGCTGTTTTAACAAAAAAAGAAAAACGTAACAGGTTATATCTGTTTATATATAAGGAAAACATAACATAACGTGTTATAATCATAACATGTTATAATTTTTATTAAAAAGAAAAAGTATGTTAGTATTAAACAGAAAAAAGTATGTTAGTATGAAAGTTATATTACGATTTTATTAAAAAAAAGAAAAACTTAACAGGTTATATCACTGTTTTTATAAAAAAAGAAAAACATAGCATGGTTATAATCACTATTTTTATAAAAAGAGAAAAACATAACATGGTTATAATCACTATTTTTATTAAAAAAAAGAAAAACGTGACGGGTTGTATCTGTTTTTATGAAAAAATTCAAACAGAACATGTTACAATCACTATTTTTATTAACAAGAAAAACATAACAGGTTATAATCATTATTTATATTAAAAGAGAAAAACGTAACAGATTACATCTATTTTTATAAAAAGAAGAAAACGTAACAGATTATATCACTGTTTTTATATAAAAAAGAAAAACATAACAGGTTATAATGACTATTTTTACGAATAAAAGAAGAACGTGACAGGTTATAATGTCTATTTATATAAAAAAAAGAAAAATGTAACAGGTTGTAATCACTATTTGTATTAACAAAAAGAAAAAAGTAACAGGTTATACTCACTATTTACTGTATGTTAAAAAAAGAAAAGAAAAAAGTAACAGGTTATAATCACTATTTTTTTATTTTAAAAAGAAAAACGTAACCAGTTATAATCACTATATTTATATGAAAAAAGGAAAACAAAAAAGTACAAACTCTTTTAAACAAGTGCTTTAATATGCACCAAATATCTCAATGCAGCGTCACTGGAGGTCCGGAGCCTTCAACAGTTTCCGCTGGGAAGCAATGAGATTAGAACAGCTGACGTAGTTTAGCTCCATCTTCCTAAGGAGCTCTGTGACGTGCTGAACATTTTCAGGAGGAAACAAGACACAGCGAGGGAGGGAGAGAGAGAGCTGATCGCAGGACTGATAGGGCTGTCTCTCATTCATGTCTGGCTTTGGCTGTGTTTCATGAGCCGCAAAAGCCAAACGGCACTGGCACTGTGCGATCCTCCCACCCACTTCTATAAACTTTACCAGACCAGATTGAGACTGAGATTTAAAGGGACAGCGTGTGTGTTCGAACACAACTGTCAGAGCTGTTCAGAGAGAGAGAGCAAAGCAGCTGGCACAAACTAAAAGATCTCTCCTCCTTAAATAGTCTGTAATATGGGCGAGATAACAGCTGACACATTTAACAACAGAAAGCCGCGTTCGGCAGCAATCGGCGTCTATATGGGGCGGGGGAAGAGGGGGAGGAAAAATTGGGTGAGAACAAAAGAAGGAACACATGATCTGCTGCGCAGCTTGGGTGGCCGGAGGATGAGCGCTCATTGTTGCTTGAATTCAATAGGGCTGATTAATTAGACGTGTGTGTGTTTATGGTGACTGGCACGGGTCTCTCCTTCCCAGCATGACTGAAAATGGCTAAAAAGATTACACTTCTATTCGCTGTTTATCTCTGTTAGCCACTATTATGGTTCCAGGAGCGTTGATGTGGCTGGAAAAAAGAATGGCTGATGAAGTCTTGATATAAAGGCTGGGCTGTAAGGGCGACAGTGTTATTATGTCTAAACGTTTCTATTATGAAACCCATCGCAGGTTTTTTTAATTCAACACCTGAAGAACCATATAGATTGAAATATGGCGTTTGTTTCTCCATCCAACTATCTTCATCAGTTCACCGACCTCATCATACAGAGCACAGATCAATATTTACAGAAACGGCTTCGAACGAACAAACGTGTTTGCAATTTCTAGGAACAATATGAATTTTCAGGCAGGCCCCTGCAGTGTAAACATGTTTTAAATAAACAGGAACTAACATAATGCTCTTTTAATTGATTCATTCTGCCCAATGATGTTTACAGAAGGGCCTAAATATGAACTTGTAATGCAAACCCAGTGTTTAGATGTGGTTTGTTTGGTTAAAACAATAACAGTTCGAATGCCAGCCGTGTCGGAGTTGCATTGTGTGCGTCGAGGGGCTCTGTTTGGGGATGTACATCTCTGCAGGCTGCTCTCTAGGCCCTTTTCTAGTGCACTTCGCAGGGCAGAGCTGTCGAGGTTGGAAATTGTAGAGGGCAAGTTGCTGCGTTCCGGTTAAAAAAAGACTGCCGGAAAATAATGAAGCACATATGAGAGGTTGTAAAGCGTAATGAACGTAGTGAGGAGACTGGCAGAGCCATTTTATGTGGCCAGCGCAACATGTGTAGCGCTAAAAACTGCGCCATATGTGTCCTCGGGTGCTCTGGGTTTGAATGTTTGTCCATATATGGAGTCTGTAGGAGTTTTTCGACAGTTTGCAATCACATATTGATGGCCTTGCGGGTAAAGATGATCCAAAGAAATGTGATGAGACATTTTTTGAAATGCGTGTTACAATTCGGTTATTTGTGATGTTTGCAGTATTGGAAAAACCAGATAAAAAAACGTGTAAACTACAGAAAGGTCTGGACCTCTTGCTTACAAACTCTAAAAGCAGAACAGGCCGTTTTGATAAAACACTTGCATCCTGACACAGCTGCTCTTTGTAAAGCCTGACTTAAGCTTAAAAGATCAGAAAATAAACATCTTGATTCAAAAACCAGGTTTTGACCCCAAGTAAAACAGAATAAGTAACAGACCAAATGTTAGTATTAAAGCATTGTTAGTAATAGTAGTGTAGTAATGTGGATGAATGAAATTTATAAAATAGGTCATGTTGTTGTACTGTATCTTTATGGCTTTCTGTTTAACAGTCTTTGCCATGTCTGCCAGTGCCAATATTTAGAAGCATATGCATTAACTACAAACGGAAAGATTAAATCTCAAGCTATTAAGGCATTTTATCACCAGGTGGTGCTGTTACTTCTTAAGCTCGCAACCTGCACGTCACTGTTCCACTGGAATGGACCTCGCTGCATTTGTGATGCTCAAAACTACGAAACTTTACTGATATTTATAGGTATTTTGTATGAAATAAATATGTACACCAAAGGTACACACATAGTTGCATATACAAACTGTTATGTGAAATTACTTTTGGAAATAAAAATAATTATGCCAACTTAGTAATTCATTTCACTATAATTTTCATTTTTAGAAATAGATGAAAAAACAAAAATGGCCGAAAAATGAAGAAAAAGCAGCCAATAAGAGTCCATAATAAATGAAAATCTTAAATAGCTTCCCAGGGTGAGATTGTTTTGTAATGCTTATTACTAATGTGCAATTACTGTAAGTTTCTTGTTTTGCCTAATTTGTTCTATTGACACTTTATAATAGAAATATAAGAAATATACCATATAGTAAAGATGAATGTCTGTGTGCTGTACGAGTTTAAACAATACACCCTCTTTGTTAGTGACTGTGGTTTGCACACCTGTGTTGACGGGCACTCTGTCCTCTAGAAACATCGAAATGGAAGCATAAACAGGCAAACCCAGCTGGGAAAACCCAGACTCACCGCAGCCCTGCCGCCAGTGTCTGTACCTTTTCATTCAGAACACCACATAGACACGGTTCATCATTCCACCTTTGGAAAAGAGTAGAAAATTGATCTCAAGTTATGTAGAAAATATTTTTGGGAAAACTCGAAATACTCAACAATCCCCTCAAAACACAGTGAAGCATTCATGTACAAAAACAAACATTAAAACATCTCTGTGAATACATTAATACCAGGCGCCCAATGTTTGTGCCAATGATCATGCCAAGCTGCATAAAAAATAAGCACTAATGTGCCTGAAACTATTCTAATAGAGCCCAATATTATGCTGGGAACTTCCTAGTGTTACATATTGATTTTTAACTTGTAAACACACTCAAGCAAACAAAAAAAATTGATATATTACACAATTTCAACTCCAGGTTTTTTTCTAATGTATCATACACGTTACATCTTTCATGACTGTCTTTCTGCACAGTTTGACTGCCCTCTATTGGTCGCAACATTCCAGACAGTCACAATTTTGCAGCATATCAGTAACACAGGATTAAAAATATTTGATGAAATATTCATGTAAATTGTTACTTCAAATGTTATCAGCAATGTTTATGTACTGTTAGGCTAGGACAAGCGATATATATATATATAGAAATCGTTTATTTTGACATACATTTTTTTATTTCTTTAAATGCTTTTTTGACCAGACAAAAGTCACGTGTGCATTCAACCACCCTCCCTCCCTTCAACATTCAGAATGTCTGACAGCATTAACAACACTTTTTTTGTTGCTTCTTTGCTGACTGGAAAGTTCATAATAAGTTAAATATTATTTTGGACACTGTTAGAATTGATGTGCACAAGAAATCATGTTAACACGTTTTACTTTAAAACAATTACCAATTTATACTTTATTTAAGTTATAAGAAATGCAACTAGAATTTTTAAGTCAGATTAATATCATTTAAATTCAAGTGACTTGTAAAGCCAATTTGATTCAACTTCTTTTTGGTCAAGTTTTTGTACAAATTATCACTAATACTGGTTGAAAGCAGAGTTGCCATGGCAACCGGAAAATGTATGCCTACTTCAGAGGGCTGTCATGTGCAGGTTAGTAAATTCACTCTACTACATCCAGATTAATACGAGTTAACAGCTAGACTATATAAAGACAGAACTGTCACAGTAATACTGGTTAAAGGAGTAGTTCACCTTCAAAATGAAAATGCCGTCATCATTTCCTTACCCCCTTGACTTTCTTTCTTCTGCAGAACGCAAAAGAAGATATTTTGAAGAACACGTGAATGGGGGGCTGTGCTGTTCTGTTACCAACATTTTTCAAAACATCTTCTTTTGTGTTCTGCAGAAGAAAGAAAGTCATACAGGTTTGAAATGACAAGAGGGCGTGTAAAGTTTAAACAACGACAGAATTTTCATTTTGAAAGTGAACTACTACTTTAAAGGAACAATACGGCATTTTTAGGAGGATCTATTGACAGAAATACAATATAATATACAAAACTATTTCTTAAGACGTGTATAAAGACCTTACCTAATGAACCAATAAGTTTGTAATAACTTAGAACACGCTATTTATATCTACATACATTGAATTCGCCGCCATGTTTTGTACAGCAGCCCTAAACGGACAAACAACTCTACAACGCGCGTTTTCTCTTCCTCTTCGCTGCAGTATCATGGTGAAACGGATCGCGGGATGATCCGTGATATGTACGGATCGTGCTCTCCAGTGCGAACGCATGTGACCCGCGGATTAACTGAAAGTTTATTCATCATTGAGTAAATAGTAAAACGCGCTCTCGCTCGCTCTCCAGTTTCAGCTCCAATGCGCTCTCGCTCTCTCTATCAAGCATCTGGACGAGTACAATATTAAAGCGGTTCCAGATAAACAATGACGCTCAAAACTTCTCCGTCACACAGCTAACATTACACAACAACATATCTTGGTATGTTAGTATGTTACTCACATACTGATCCGAATCAAAGTATCCTCCTCGGGGGTGATTTTCAGACAATCTTTCTCTCAAACGTCTCTCTGCGGAAAAGTATCTCCATAGATATCTGTGAGTACATATCTGCTAAAAGACTTAATCCTAACGTGTCTCTGCTGTAAAGTCTTTATAATATTAGCGCAGGTCCTAGCTCCTGCCTGACTTTTATCCTTCTTTTTAAACTTAAAATACACAAACCTTTTATTTTATGTAATACATAAGTCATGGCTCTTTCTACAGTCTTTCTAATGCCCGCAAAATCTCTTCCCTGCGACAACATGAGAACGACATCTTTTTGTATTGTGGTGGCCACCGTCGTGTTCGGACTGAGCGATTCGTGGCAAATCTATAATACAACGCTAGTGGCCGCTGTTACTTAAGAACTGCACCTTTAACCTTTCTATACCAATTTTGGAAGGTGAGGAAAGCTGTGAAAGTAATGAAATAACTGTGACATGCATTTTGAAAAAGCGTTTCTCCAAAGCATCAAAGCAAATTTAGACTAGGGCTAAACTGGCATTGATGATCACTATCGCATCCAAATCCATCCACAGATAATGCAAAGCCAGAGAATGATAGAGTGAAGCCATAGAAGAAAGACAGAGGTTACAATGAAAAGAAAAAAACTGAGGTTGTTCTGCATGCTCCTCTGATAGGCTTACTGGGTGGTTTGTCTGTTTATTTAGTCTGTGGAGGTGATGGGAACTGAGCAACGGCTACTGCCAATTTTCTCCACACTGAGAAAATATTCATGTGGACAGCTGGAATTCAGAGAGGAGACTCAAACAGACTCGGAGCCAACAGATACAAGATTCTGCTCACATGAGACACATTTGCTAATCAAAAATTCCCTTCAAAAGTTCCTGTAGGTTTTCCATGAAATGTGGATAATTGAATTGAAAGGAGCAGGTCTATAGCAGGTTGACTGTGGCTATTCTAAAACTGTGTTACAGAGACGAGGCTTACCAAGATAAAAACAGAACCACGACACTATGAACAGCAACACTAAGCCTAGACGATATTAGCATGAAAATAATAAAAGATTTAGTTACAATCAGCTATAATCAATTTTCCTGAGGTAAGTACCTAGTAACACGAATGTTAAAACATGCTAAGAAGGTTAGAAAATATTTAACACCAAACACCACGTAAATAGTTCACCACAGCATAAATAAATGTTAATGTTACATTTATATCGTTTGACATTAAAGCAACACTTCAGAGTTTAGAACTTTTGCTCACGGCTCCCCCATGTGGTTGATAAGCGCAATTATCTGTTACCAGTGTTGTAAATGATGTCGCTGTATATTAGTGTATAAGCTTCCCAGTGGGCAGCGCAATACACATGAATTTATTAACCGGCGAATGCAGAAATGTCGTTTGGAAACCCCAAACTGCGTTTCCATTACCCTTCAAAATGCGCGAATTGAAATAGCGCATTGAAAATACGCCCAATGGAAAACAAATCCATTTCGCAAAAACTCCCATGTATTGCCAAAAAGTTCTCATGCTCGCATGAGGTGTTTTTTCAGGCAGGGAATGGACGGGGCTGTGTGTACCGACCCGAACACAGAATTTAAAGAGTGTGGTTGTAGCCGCTATGAGGCTGCTCAGGTAGCAGCGGCAGTAGAATTTGTCCGGTTAAGAGTTGTTCTCCACTGCAATAATTTTAGAGACATTATTTTAAGGTCGAAAAACTACAAAGTGTTGCTTTAAAACATGAATATTTTAACAACACATGCATATTTAAAAGGCTTGATTCCAACTACTCACTTTGTTTCTCAACTATATTCAAAAATATTTAAGGACAACAGAATTAACTCAAGCATTACAAAAGTGAAGAACCAAAAAATAAAGTTTGAAACACAATCTATGATCAAAAACTGATTTTCAGTGTCCACAAGAGTGCTCAATGAATATACATGGGTCATTCTCACGAAATCTTGGTTTCAAGGAAAAAATTCTCATTACCGTAACCATTTAAAACTGTCAATCCCTTGGCATGTTTTGTTAAAAAAAAAAGCAAAGCCATGACGCCTAAGCAAGTTTTAATTAATCATACATAATTAGACATTAATGAATTATATTTTAATAAAAAATGATACATGTTCAATTTTTTTAAATGTGGAAAACCTGTATCGGTAATGAGAATGGAAAAAGCTGTGTAAATGTGACAAGAGAATATTACATTTTTAACTAGAAAAATATAAAGTAATCCATAGCCGCGGGAAGTGGGGGTGCTGCGGGTGCTGCAAAAAATGTGCTGCCCTGGGCGGGCTATTTGTACTCAGTGTAAAAAGACACTCCATAAATGAAAATGTTTTATCAAAAATAAATATAATACATTTTCTCAATGTGTCTATTCACTAATATCTATTGAAAACATGAATAACGTTACTGTTTTTGTTTTAATAATGTTACTGTTACAATAACAACACAAGTGTCTCATGACGTCACAAGTGTCTCAAGGTTGTCACAACCTTTATTATAGGTTGATGTTTGGGTGGTTAAGCTGCCGCCGGCAAGGCTAAGTTAGTTTCGTACAACAGATTGTGCTTTGGCTATAGGCATACATATAACATGTATGTGTTTGTTTTTATGCTGTATCCTATAATCACACTGGCACTTTATTCACACTGAACTTTATTCTAGGCAGCAACTCATTTTCGCCTCCATTCTTTATTAACATTGAACTAAGTGGCTCGCCCATGGCACAGTCATAACTTCTGCCCTGGCAACAACAAAAAAAAACAGCGCCCCCTGCTCAAAACACGTTCCTGCGGCTATTAAGTAATCTGTTAACCTGTAGGTACTGGTAGATGTGTTTCTTCACATAAAATCAGACTTAATGTAAATATCTTTGTGTGTTTTAAACAGTCTTTTAAAAATGTTACGGAGAATGAAAACATCAGTCGTGGACACTTCGATTTCATTTTTATTATACATGAATATTGTTTTTTATTTGTCATTTGATATCATCTAGTCGAACATCCACATGTGTTTTCAGAATGTTTTAATTTTACTCTGTTTAAATCACAACTCGGGATGTGTCACGTTAACCTGCGTTAAGGAGAATTTCAGCAGCAATAACATACATAATAATTCGTTCCTGTTAAAATTCTGCTTTGTGCAAGGTAGAGAATGCAATTATGTTTATTACGATTATTTTTGTGTTACAGAATTATGTTTAATAATTAAAATCTTTACTGCCATAATCTTTCATTGGTTTCGTGATAATGACCCACAAAGTCGGTGAATACATGAGCATGGCTAAGGGCTTTTTCAAATTGGGTGGGTTTTGGGGTATGGGGGGGGTATGTTGGGAAATGCCACCCAGAGAGCTTAGAGGAAGCAGTTGAGCTTCTAGGCCTCACATGGAGATGCAGGGCCACCCACTCGCAGACCGTTTTGGTTTATTTTCATTCACTGTTCAGTGTGAGCTGTTTATTAGATCTTTGATTTGTCATGTGTCAGCTTGTGCTTGCAGGGCAAGTGTATACAGTGATTGTGGCTTGTATATAGTGAAGGTCTGGAGGTCAAGGCTGTTAGGGCATGGGTGGGGGTGATGGGAAGGATGTTTGGTATGAGGTAGAGCTCTTACTGTGTGGCATCAGCAACATAGAAAACAGTTCAAAAGTGAAGATGTGAGATTCGTGTATAAAACTGCTTATGATCTGAATGTGCATCAATGAAGTATACAAAAGATTCATCAAGATGGCTTTGAAAACTATAGGAAAGATTTTAAAATGTGATTTACAAGATCAAAGTGGAGTGAACAGGTGGCAAAAAAATATACTATTGGAATAGCATTTGTAATGTACTGTCCAAACCTAAAGAAGCAGGATCTAAGTGCAAGATCAAACATTAAATCAATCGACCACAAACAAACAAGTGAGCCAACACTGTAGACTGCATAGGAGACGGTTTCATAGGACGCGTGCACGTGCCTGGCCCAATGTTAACTTCCGGTCTGTTTTTGTCTATCGGTCTACACTCTGGTTAATAATACGACTACTTATATTTTAATTCATTTATATTGTTATTGATTTATATTAATATTTTATTGTATAATAATTGTAATAAATAAATAATTTGTTATATTTTATTGTTCATTTTATGAAATAAACAATTTGTTGAATGGGTTGCGTAACTGTCACATTTAAGTTTAGCCAAGTAAAGGATCTTCTACTGGTAACCCAAAATAATACTGCAGACATACGTTTAACTTGCTAGCTAATGTAATTTACTTGTTATTCCTTTTGCTTGTTATCAGAAATAATCTACAGGGACTCTATTCTTTGCAAATGTGCAAGTTACCGTAAGTTAAGTTTGGGCCACAAAAGCATCCATGCGCAGTAATGTTTGTTTATGTTGTTGCTTTGAAATCGTCCATGGGGAACTTTATTCAGCTCTTTTAGTTGTAGTTTAGAGCTTTATTAATCCCCTTGGGGCAATCGGTTTGAAGTGCTTCATACAAAACACAAATACATAAAAAAAGAAAAAAATGACATTAATAAACGTTAGCTTTTGGAACTGAATTAGAGTTTGGGATGTTTTAGGCTAGTTTAAGGTAAAGAAAAGTGAGCATTGATCACATTCGCAACAGTTAACGCTCTATATGCACCTTAACTTACAGAGTGAGGAGTTTGAGGGAAAACAATGAAACTATAAATGAATCACAAGTCGCCTACATTTCAAAGCATGTTTCTGTAAATATCAGGTCTCCTGAGATGGACTCCAAATACATTCCATAGCCATATCAGGCATAATAAATGATAGAAACTTGTTTTCCCCATTTAATTAAAACATATTTTAATATAACCATCATCGTTATAATGTGTCATCTATTCAATAATAAAAGATGACCATAGCTTGGAACCAACCGCATATCCTATCATTCACCCCACCTGCAGAAAGTTCAGAGTTTGTAGTACCATTATCCACCGAAGCTCCATTCAATTTTTTCACCGTCAACACTACACAAATCTGACTGCAACACCCAAACGAACCACCAGAGGGCCTTCTCGGCAAACCATCCATCCTTTTAATGTTTTATACGCCTTTATGCCAGCGTCTTGTGACAAAGTCGAGGTACACCACACAGCAATTTGTTGACATAACATATTCCGTATGACTTTAGACTTTCCGTGGGGAAAACTCAGAGGAAAGCCATGCTGACAGAGAGAACATGTAAACCCTAAAATCTAAACAAAAACATGTTTTTTGCATAGCGTAGTGTAATTCACAGGAACTAATATCCGGTGAGATCACTGCAATCCAAAACAGAACCTTTCGCGTTATATTTCATGTATTGTTACAGTAATTGTATTACTATCTATGGATCTTACATATGTAATCAGTTAGATGAGTTCACAGACATTAGTAACAGCAAACAACTAAGGAAAACAGGTGTCCTGAAATTCAATCCTACCCGTCAGATTGTCCTACCAGGCATGCGCACATAAATATGACGTCATTTTTTTGCGCGGTAAAATAATCCTACCTGTTAATTTTATACTGCTACGACAATCTGATTTTCGTTAAGTCATTCTACATATTTATTTATTACTGGTAGGACAATTGTAAATTAATCCTACCTGTTTATTTTATACTGTAGGATCATCTGGAAACCTTTTTGCGTTTATTTTAAGATGGTAGGACTATCTGACAGGGTATTTGGAATTGTAAAATCATATTACCTGTTTATTTTGTCGATGTGGTTTAGATTATATTACATTTTGTGCTGCGGTAGGAAAATCTGACAGGGTATAGGACAATTCAACGGCATTACCATGTTCATTTGCGTCTCATTCCGACTCTTTAAATACAATAGGTTTCATAGTCTGATTATATTTGTTATTTATAACCAATGATACGTTAGTAAAAAGACTAAGCATCATAGAAAATACCTTATATGAACTTCGCGAGATGTATCATGAAATATATTTTGAGTTTGCCTCCTCCGCACTTTTCCATTTTAATACAGCACAAGCAGGCAGCTGCACGCGCTCATGAGTTATCACGCATGCGCAGAACAGCACATTACATTAACTTTTTTAGCATTCGTGACTTACAAATAATAGCATTTAACATTTCGTCAATTACCCAAAAATAATTGCTGCCTTTAGAGGTATGTTGACATGTAACATAACGGAATAAATAGTCAAAATAGCAAATAGAACTAAAAAAAACTCCAGGAAAAACTTTTCGTGGTATTTTCATTTATTATGTTTGAAAGTAAACTTTTTTTTAAGAGTACATAACATGAGATCATGAAAATTACATTTGATACAGTGTGTAATGTTGCCGTGTTTGAAAAGTAAGCAGTCTGCCAAGTTGTAACTCCGAAGGTGAAAGAATAACAAAGTTATTGGATTGGAATAAATGGAGTCCTCCCTAGTGCGTTTCGCAAACCGCCGCGGATTTACGTCACTACATATAGTCCCCGCCTACGTTTTACTAGGACTGCCCGCGAAAACTTCACTCTTTCTCCCCCAAACACTCTAGCTCGTGAGCCTCATTCGCGGTAGACCAATCACAGCAGACTAGACCATCTGACCAATCACATCAGACTAGACTAGCGGAAAGGAGGGTATTAAGCAGATGAATCGCGGAACGAATTATCTGAGAGTCAGTCAAGAAGTAAGGTGAAAGTAACTAGCTATTATTACTAAATAATAGTGCTTTTACACCTATGTACATAAACTTGTTTTCGGACACACCATAAACCAAAGTAGGACCTTAAAAATCCCTAGTTGGTAATTTCAGAAAAAGAGAACCACCTCTGCTCTGCATTAGCTGTGGACTGACATGGATGGCAAAGCAAAATAATAGAGGTTGTTCTTCGTGCTCCTCCGATGGGCTTGCTGGGGGGGGCGTGTTGTCGGTTTATTTAGTCTGTGGAGGTGATGGGAACTGAGCAATGGCAACTGCCAATTATCACCACGGAGAAAATATTCATGTGGACAGCTGGAATTCAGAGTGGAGAGTCAAACAGACTCCGAGCCAACACATACAAGGATTCTGCTCACATGAAACACATTTGCAAATCAAAAATTCCCTTCAAAAGTTCCTGTAGGTTTTGTGTCTTTCTTGAATTGGTGGATAACTGAATTGAAAGGGGCAGGTCTGTAGCAGGCGATACTGGCTAGTTATTACCAAGAGAAAAACAGAACCACAATGCAGCACGAAGTCTACACTACTTAAGTATTATAAACAACTTAACTCTCGAGGTCTTTAGAATGTTTTCCTAGAAGGAAAGTAAATCTGCAATACCCTAATAACATGAATATTACAACAGGCTAAAATAGTAAAAAGGAAATTATTTAAGAGACCCAAATTCAAGTTCTATTACTCAATTAGTGAAAATACAAACCACTGCTATGCGAGTTTTAAAATTGGGTGGGGTGGTTGGCATATACCACTCAGAGCTTATGGAGATGTGGGGCCACACATTTACAAGCTATTTTTTCATCATTGGGGTACACTGTTCACTGTAATCCGTTTATTAGACCATTGATTTGTCATGTGTCAGCTTGTGCTTACAGGGCAAGTGTGTACAGCGATTGGGGATTGCACACAGTGAGGGTTTGAGGTCTATGCTGTTGGGGGCATTAGGAGTAATGGGAAGGGTGATTGGTATGAGGCTGTGTGGCATCAGCAACAAAAAACAGAGTTCATAAGTAGAGATATGAAATGTGAGAGGCACATGTTGAAAAAAATCACAATGTGCAATAAGGTACAAGTGATTCATCAAGAAAACGGATACATTTTAAAATGTGATTTACATGAGAACCTTTATTTAGTAAACAAAGAAACATAACACTACAGAACTTACAAACAAACAAACAAACAAACACACACACATAAAAATGATTTTTTTTAGTTTGAGAGTTTTTTCTCAGCTGAATCTCAGACCAGTTTGGGTGACATCCTGACCATCTGTTCTGCTTCAATGGCTGATCTCAAAGCCTGGTAAGATTCTACAACAAGGAAAAGAAAAACTATTTCAATGTTTAGCAGAAAATAGCAAGCTGTTCTCAATGCCGTTTCAAACCCACACAGTTTTTGACGCTCGGTCAACTCAATCAGTATGTAAACTCGGGGGTGAATGTTAGAGCGAGGGTTTAATGTAAGCTAACATTAGCTGTGTCTCATGTAAGAGGCTGCACACTCCCAAGATCATACATTTGATGGAAACATACGTCACAGAGGCAGTCTTCAAAACAAGCAACCATCAATGCATCATTCAGTACAAATACAGCCTTTGAATGCAAACCTTTCATTGGTTCAATGTAACAATTTTTTGCATCACACAAATCCTTTATCTTTTTGCAGTGTATGCATTGTCATAACCGAAGTAAAATGACCTTCTAACTCAGACTCAAGTGTTACACTTTCAAAGTAACCATTATGTGCTTCATTTCATACATCACCTACAGAGAATGTGAAGCTGACGTCACGCCGCCATATTGGGAGGATAATACTCCACTGCTATTATTGTTTTGATATGTACAGTTACTTGTTTTGTTTGATATATGGAGAAATCGAAAGTGAAAGAACCATGTGCTTTTCCTGAACGACTCTGCGTAATGCTATTGCAGTTTTTTAACACAGCAAGACCGACCACCACAGTTATATTTCCTAATCAAACACGAAAAACAAAACACTGCATTGAACGCACTAGCAGCCATCCTCCCAACGTGGCGTGACGTCGATTTACAAGCTCTATATGCCCTAAAAAGGCCATCTCAAAGTGAAGTTAATTCTACATTGAGGACACTTGGTATACAACACCCTACAGGACCCAGCCTACCCTATCAGCAGCAGCTTCTGAAAAGTTAGATGCCGATAAACATTAAATATGAGAGTTGATGCACAAGCTTAATTCAAAACTTAAAACACCACATGTGTGTCTGTTTGGATTAAAATGAAATACCTTGCAGTTTCCCCATGAACGCATCAATTTCTGGAAGACTTTTTACAATATCAAATGAAGGATATTGCATGGACTGGACAATCTCATTGCAACCCTGGAAAAGAAACAGATGAAAATCTAATAACGACTGAAGGAAAATAAACAGAGCCCTTTAAGCAGTAGTTAAAAGGAAATTTTGCTTTAAGCAATGCATTCAAGGATTAACAAAGGACAATTCTGTAAAAAATGGAATAATGACAAAGCCCCCACACAAACACAAAGCATTGCGTTTCCTGATATTGTAAGCAGCCATTTTGCTGAGTGTTTTGCCACTCAAAGGAGTGTTTACTTTTGGCGAGTTCACGTGGGAAAGTGATGTCACGTGCATACCCTCTATAAATTTAATAGTGTAGCACACGTGGGATTCAGTTTGTCAGGTGCATTAGACAGAGCAGTGTTTGTGTGAATTTTACTGCAGTTTACTATAGTAAATACTATAGAATACTGCAGTAATTTATGTGGACAAATATACCTTAGAAAAGAACTTAGAAAGATGAAAAAAATAGGTAAATAGGTAAACAAAAAATGATATGGCCCTAATTTATCCATCTGTAGCCCATGTAACATTAAATGTCATTTGTCCGTTACCTGTCTATTCACGTGATGAACTGCACTTGCATTATTTTTTTTAATGATAACAAAAGACGTTTAATACTTTTCAGCAATGGTTTCATTTTAAAAATACTAATAAAAATACTGTTACAAGTATATACACAAGTCTGATTCGGCACGTGAATGACAGTGTATTTTAAAAAAGAAAATAGTAAGAGTTGCACGTTTCCTTGAGTTGTATTGTTATGTATCCTTCAAATACAGTGGTATTTTTCATAATGCTGTGGAAATGCCTTCACACAATATCAACCCCTGTGTAGCTGCGGTTGTACAGAAAGCTATTATCATTAGACCTTTTCAAACCAGACAATGGACCGTTCGACCACCGAGTCCAGCAGTGTCCACCAAATTATTAGTTAGTGCGCATCATTGTTCACGCTAATTATTTATATTTTCTCATAACCTGCAACATTGTGCACCTATAACATGCACTTCTGTCATTAAAACATAGCATGCCACATGAAAAGTGATCAAGCACATCCACTATATATATATATAAGTCACGCATGCATATAGCCCATTCATAAAAGAGAGATACAGCTGTACGATTATTTCCGGAAAAAGATGAGCTTCTGGAGTTCCGCAGGGGGGACGGAACTACAGCACGAGCACACAACACATCATCGCAATAATCCCTTTGTTTTTTTACATTATGCACGTATGCGCCGATTGCCAAAAAAAACATAGACCTATGACTTAGTTTGACTTACCGCGTGCAGTTCATGTCTGGCATCTTTTAGCGCTATCAGTTTTAAACGATCTCCAAATCCAACGTTATTTCCACAGTTTATATAACATTAATCAACGAAATGCTGTGAACAAACAAACACACCTCAGCTTCCCTCACTATCGCAAGAGTAACAAACGGCAGCTGCACAGCCAATGTTGATGCAGCGCAGCCAATCTTGATAAGTGGGTCTTCCTATCGCTCGTCGGTTGGCGCGTGGATGGGCTATTTCTTTCACCTTGCCGTGGGCATGCTTTTACGGGAGAGTTACCCAATAAAAGGAATAGGATCCTTGTTACGAAACAGGGCTCCAGACTTATAAAAAACTTTCCGAAACAATTTGGAGTACATCGAGCACAGAAATACTGTGTCATACGTCCAACTCGTTTTTTTAACAAGTCGACCATGTTAAGCCAGCACGTTTAACAGTGTAAAGAAGTCTGAATGCATGAAATAGCATGTTACCCCATCTTTAAGTGTTTATCTCCATTAATAATAATAAGAGTGAAATATTTATTGTAACTGTGTAGATCAAAATGAAAGCAGAGTTTAAAATCCTTCATTCTTCCTACTTCCTAAATCCTACTTCATTACTTTTTTTACTTTTTCATTACTCCAGGAAAAAGAGTGCGTACGCACAGTCAAGAGCATCTGTACGGTTTACACATATTTACACAAAGATTTGTTTTATAAATTCCGATATGTGCGTGGAAAACAGCATAGGCACATTTCTATGCCCATTTTGTGCATACGCCTCGTTTATACATCAGGCCCCTTGGTGAGTACATGACAGATCTAAAGCTACAGACCTTGAGTTCTTCATAAAACTTTTCCTCCATCTCAGACACGGCCTCGAATGTTGGAAGAACAGACTCCTGAAACATTATGTACACTTTTTTAAAAGCACTTATATAATATTATCTCAATATAACATTTTTTGAAATGGACTCATTCCAAACAAATATGATCAGGCTTATTAAATGACCGACACTAAGAGCGCTTTTCCACCATCGCGCCGAACCGTTCTGAGCACAATCTGAAACGGTTACAGTTATGTTTCCACGTGAACCTGGTTTGACATGGCACGATCACAAACTGTACTTGGCTCTGTTAGACAACCGTGCTGAATCGTGCTAATGAATGCGCGCAGAGGCGTTATAGCTCAGTCTCTTGCGTTACCAAGGCATTGAGTGACGCATTTGTGTTTACATTCGAAAAATTTCCATTATCAGCCCTGCGGTGGAAAATGAAACCATTTACGTACCGGCTGGCATGGATCGGCACAGAGTGGAATGATTAAGCACAGAGAACGATTCGGCGCGATGGTGGAAAAGCGCTCTAATTTTCCTTATAAAAAAAATAAATATTGCGGCCGGCGGTTTTCCGGACAGGGATTATTTTAAAACAGGACTAGGCCTTAATTAAATGAGGACATTTAAGTAGATTTTACAAACATGCCTGCCTTTTGAGACAAAACAATGGCACTGATGTATTTTAGGATATGCAGTATGTCACTGGTAACTGTTTTCAGTTTAGATAGCTCTAACATTTAATTTAGTCTAGGACTAGTCTTAAGCCTTATCTGGGAAACTGCCTCAAAGATTATATTTATGATCATTATACTTTGCCATATTTAATTATCAGCCATTTCAGAATTTTATGACCATAGCTTGAAACCAATTGCATATGTATTATTCACTCACCTCCTCTGAATAGTTTCCCTCCTCTAATGAAAGTTCAAGGTTTGTACCATTCGCCGCGGAAGCTCCCTTAGACACTCCATTCAATTCTTTCACCCTGTCAACACCAAAACAAATCTGACTGTAACACCCAAACAAACCACCAGAGGGCCTCCTCAGTCAACCAAAAGCAAATCTTGAAGGAAGCAAATGGATCTTTTTTTGTTCCTTTTGCATCAGCAGTTTGACAAAACTCCAAAATAGTAAAATAGTGGCCATACCAAAGTTAAGTAAAAACATTGTCGTTTACGTCAAGGATATATAGAAAATAACTGCACCTGTTTGCATAGCGTAGTGTGTTCAAAGTGTATTCACAGGAGCTCATGCCCGGTGAGATCATTGCAATCTAAAACAGGCAAAAACGCACAAACAAAATAAATGTCACAGTACATGATGGTATCGAGTCAAACGTTTAATGAAGAGTGAACAAAATCACAAATAAACATTGGCACAATCTAATGTCACTCTTACCATACAGGTCCTGGAGTTTTCCCCAATGAAGGAATCTCTAAGCACCTGTGTGAGTTTACTCATCCTGAATGGGATGTGCTCGTTGTTGTGACCCAGAGACCGGATGCATTCCTGAGGACGCACACAATACATAACCATAAATGATTACGTTTTATGTTGCCAGTTATTTGCATTTATAAACACATTAGATATCTGCTTGTCTGCAATGGCATTGGCAGTAAAGGAAAGGACAGCACCTTCAAAGCCAGCAGGCTGCGGTTGATCTCCGCAGTCTCCACTATAGTGTGCCGATCGTTACTGCTGACATCAGTGCCACGCTCATTCCCTGCAAGATCCACCAGAGAAAACTTCCCGTGAAGGAAATTCCGCCGCCTCAGGATTACTTGCAACACCGCATGTGACCGTGACGAGCTAGAGTTGGCAAACGTCTGGCCAGACGTTCTGGAAGAAAGTTCCAGAAACAGGTTTGACATCATTTCTAATGATTAACAGCGCAAGGCATGACAAAAGTAGAACTACAGTTCTTTGCATACCTGCATGCACTTCCCCGCTCGACCATCTTAATGACATTATCAACAGATGACACCGGCACTTCTTGCAGGCCGACGACATTGACCTGCTGCTTGTCATCCTCCAAAACACGTAGCATTGCTTTCTTATTCAGCAAATCGAACACCTGCACAGTGGGCAGAAACGGTTTAGCATCATGCCCGAGCAAGTACTCAAAGCTCACAACCACTATCTGAAACCAGATCAGCAGAAAATCAAATCATAACATTACAACATTTGTTCAATTGAGCATAGAGTGTATTAACCGTTAGAGGTTTATTTGCTCTTAAACAAACGAAAGCCAACAGACAGCTGTTTGACAAGACGCCATGTTGCATTTCGGTAACACAATATATGTTCAAACCTTGCCATTGTAGATCTCAAAAAACGTCACGTATGGGCAAAGGTCCATATCGGCATACCGCTTTTGCCTCAGGAGGGTAAATACATCCTGGGCTGTGAGGCAGATAGATTTATACGTGAGCGAATAAACAGAACACTACGTACAAGTACGTTTGATAGTCACAATCACCTGCCAGGGCGTAGATCCCTTTAGAGCTATTTTGAGTTTTGCCAGAGAAGTCTCCACCCATTGTCTGTGAATTGAATGTATATTGTGTGAAAAACCTCAGAATATTTTTAGAAAATGTTCAAGTAAATGTAAATCACTTACATGGGTTTTTCCGCTACCTGTCTGACCGTATGCAAAGCAAGTCGCCATACCCCCTTCAAATATGGTCTTAACCAGAGGTTTAGCAGTGAACCTAAAAATCCAATTCGTAAACATCTAATTAAATAAAAGAGTGGATTGGATTCATAATACACATGAATCTTTTCACCAATCATTTTAAACAAGGGTTGTCTTGAATGACTCTACCTGTAAACCAGGTCATTGGAGACATCGTCGTCGAATGAGTAATCAAAATGAAACGGCTGATTCTCCAGGTATTTGGTCAGGTCCACTTTCTGCTTAGGTTCATGTAACAGCAGGGCTCCATTACCAGGGATGGTCACCACATCAATCTCTTTCTTGGCCAGCTCTGAACACAAACACTCAGTGAAATAAGATGCTCAAGGAAACAATTCAATTCAATCAAGAAACAACTCAAGATCCTACCTTTTTTATTCAGTGGCCGTTTGCGAACACAGACACATATTTTTTGAGGTTTCACCTAACAGATGCATGTTGGATTAGAATACTTGTTGTAGGTTTCTAAGGATTTTCAGAAATACTGTACATGCTCATTTACTCACCGGATCAGACAAAGACATGGGCACTTTCTCCAGGGTCTCTCTGTATTCCTCAATCATCTGGTGAAACTGTTTGTTAGGGCGACACGCATTTCCAAACTAGCAGTAAGATAGTCGATACAGAAAAAAAAATGTTAATCTTTTCGTGAAAACAAAATGTGACATTAGGTGATTGTGCATTTATGAGTGTGATATCTGGATGAATCCGTACCTTTCCTTTTTTCTGTGTTTCAGGGATTTTTGCTACCGACAACCGTTTGTTTGCCACCTTGCCACTGTTCATCTCAGAGACCTGAGACACGCGATGGCCTAAAAGATTTCAAAAGATACATTTTTTGTATTAATGACGATCTGTCAAATCAGAGATCACTTAGATTACATGCTCAAATTATGTAGTTACGAATTCTGGAAATTACTAGGGAGGGATACACCATTTTCCTAATACCGCTGTAATAAGGAACAGATAGGAAAAGGAATAGTTATCCATTCACAACACTGAGACATAAACGTTTGGATAGTGTGATTCTCATGAAATCTTTGATTCCAAGATTGAAACAAGATATTTATAAAAATACTTGCATCAACAAATTTCCTATTTAGGCATTAAAAACAAGCTCTGACATGTTTAAAAGCATCAATTTAAAACCTTTACCATATTTTTGAAAAAATTTTTATAACAAGATCTTCAAAATCTCATTACCATAACAATCTAAAAATGTCAATACCATAGAATGTTTTGCTAAAAAAAAAAAAAAAAAAAAAAAAAAAAAAAAAAAAAAAAAAAAAAAAAAAAAGAGAAGCCATAATGCCTTAGCAAGTTCTTATTCATCATACATAATTACACATTATTAATGAATGTATTTTTATGGAAAATTAGGAAATGTCATTTTTCTTAAATGTGGAAAAACACCTGTGATAATCAATAGTAGAGAATATTAAACTTAACTAGAGCAATATAAAGAAACTTACATATACAAACGTGCAAGTATACTATACATTATACAAATATCATATGTCTGATTTTAATCTTAACTGTTCATTTTTAATTCTTGTATAAAAATTAGGGCTGTCAACGGATTAATTGCATCCAGAATAAAAGTTTGTGCTTACATAATATATGTTGGTGTACTGTGCATATTAATTTTGTATTTATAAACAAAAACATTTATATAAATTGATGTATTTATTTATATTTAGTACCAATCATTTAAAGGATATATAAACGTTTATTAATTTTTACATTTTTCTTAAAGGGGTCATATGGCACAATACGTGTTTTTCTGTCTTTGGAAGTTGCCCATGCATGTATTAGACACGTAAAATTGCAAAAATTAAAGTGTCTGAACAAAAGATGCATTCTATCTAAAAGCGAATGCTCACCCAGACCTGCCTGAAACGCCTCGTGTAACCACACCCCCCACAAATCCACCTCAGTTCGTGGTATGATTTGACTAAGACCGCCCAAATGTATACGCAAGTAAGATGGGCGTACCTGTCAGTATAATTGCTTTAGAACCTGATGTTCCAAATATGGTAAGAGGCGTTACATTTCCGACACACGCAGTATTCGACCAATCCCTACTGGTTAACTGGCCAATCATAGCACACCTCGCTTTTCAGAGCGATGAGCTTTGTAAAAATTCTGCACGTTTCAGAGAGGCGGGGCAAAGAGGAGATACAAACATGCACGGTATGTGGAAAATACAGCAGGTTTTTTTAAACCTTAAACAGTGTATACACATTGCATTACATCTAAAACAAACGATAATATTTGTTTTAGCCGCGTCATATGACCCCTTTAAATATATGCATGTATGTGTATGCATTTATGAATACAAAATGTATATGCACAGTACACAGACATATATTATGTAAACACAAACTTTTATTCTGGATGCGATTAATCGTTTGACAGCCCCAATAAAAATATATCCCTTTAACTGATGGGCCCCCGATGCCAATTCAACATGCTGAATCGGCCAAGCTGCTGCCAACAAGGTCCAACTATTACCAACAGTATGGAACACACCACAAAAACTGGCCTGACACTGTTGGTGTTTCCCCGGCTAAATCATAAGACCAGCACTGGTGCCTAAAAGTAATCCAGCCTTTGGTGAAACTGGGACCAGTGAATTATGCTTGCAAATGTTACCAGTTACATATTCAATGAATATAAAAATTACATCCATAATGTCTGACAAACCCAGAACAGTACATACTTGGTGGACCCGTGGGAGCACATTTGGAAGCCTCACTCTCACATATAGCCTCAGCAGTTGGTAATAGAGGAGATGCTGGCTTTGAAACAAGTCGCCTCTGGGAGCCTGCCAATCCACCAACATCAGTTTTATAGCAATGCAAAACGACCTGATCGCATCTCTGAACATCATGCAGCTGTAAAGGCACACCTGAAGGTTTAGGGATTGTAGATGAGGGAAGATCTTGAGACAGACTGTCCTCTGCAGTTGTGACCGAGTCCGCAGAGGGAGGGGCAGGATGACGGAAAAAGCACGTCTGACGTGTGGTCATCCTTCTGGAAGCTAAAAAGGGAACATTATGATTCTTTATGAATTATGCAGTGTTGTTAGATCATTTTCAAGCAATGTGATTGAATTATGATTTATATCTATACAACTACGGAGTAGATTTTAAAAAGCTAAAATGGACAATAAATCTCAAGGTAATTATTTATACACAATTTACAAGCTATATAGAATAAGAGACACCTCGGGACAGATTGCTGTAAGAGGATAAGCTGCACAATAGAGAAACATGTGGAAGTGGAAAGAGACACCCGATTAACCCCAATGATACCAGTCATAACTATTACAATCATTTGTGAGAGTGATTGGGTCACGACATGAAGAAAACATGCACTTCATGCAAACCTGGCTGTTCAGATGCACAGTCCTGAGAAGTAGCTTCAAATGGGAAATACATCATAAGGTTACTGTATAATGTCAACTAGGAATTTGAGATGTTCCTACTGGGAGTTCATTGGTACTGGGAACAATGTAGTACTTAACGTACCTTCTGATGGTGCAGGTAATCTCGATGACCTCAGAGGAATTTCAGATGCTCTGGTATTCTGAAAATAAAAGATATAATATTTGTATGTGGTTAGATAGATCACATCAGACTTTAGTGCATGCATCATAGTTACAAAGAAAGACTGAACAAATGAGTGATTTTACAAAGAATAAATGCATATCTGTGAAAACAGTATTGGAATGTCACTTGTCTTATATGGCTTTCCTGATTTTGCCAAGTAAGCGGTGTTCTTGGGTCAACGTCATTGTTGATGCTGCAACAACTTTCCAATCAACCAATCAGATTTAAGGAGTTAGTTGACAGTTACAACACAACCAGCGTTTTGTTTTGTTAAAACCTATTGTTTCCTCTGATTTTAAAGGGGTCATATGACACGGCTAGAACAAATATTATCGTTTGTTTTAGATGTAATGCAATGTGTGTGTATACACCATTTAAGGCGCAGATGTTTTACAAAGCTCATCGCTCTTAAAAACGAGGTGTGCTATGATTGGCCAGTTTACCAGTGTGTGACAGAAATGTAAAGCCTCTTACCATATTTGGAACATCAGGTTCCAAAGCAATTGTACTGACAGGTACGCCCACCTTTCTTGCGTATACATTTGGGTGGTCTTAGTCAAATCATACCACGAACTGAGCGAGCATTCGCTTTTAGACAGAATGCATCTTTTGTTCCGACACTTTAATTTTTGCAATTGTACATGTCTAATACATGCATGGGCTACTTATAACACACCAAAGACACAGAAAACACGTATTCGCGCCATATGATCCCTTTAAGGAAAAACTTAGGAATATGGTTTTTCAACAAAACGTTGACCCAAGAAAATCTCTCACCTGGCAAACCCAGAATGAGCTTCTTATATACATCATGACTTCAGCGCCATAGTGAGGAATCTAGAATCTATATTTCCAGTGTCTCCAAACACTTTCTTGGAGTCACACTTATGGTAGCGTTAATACAGAAATATCATTGTAGAGTCTTGCTACACTGTGTAAACCGATCACATTTTCTCACTTGCAAACTGACAGTGCAGAGTCAATTCTTGAGATCATATTTGAAAAACAAAGAACTGACTTTTGTCACAGGTACAGGCACAGGGACAGGGACAGGTACAGGGACAGGCACTTCTTGACGGCATGGCTGGAGGTGTTGCATAAGGTCAGAATTGAGTTGTTTAAGTTCATCCAGGTCAACCTAGGGGACAATCGACCCATTAACCTTGATAACAATGACAACATCTCTGGTTATATAATACCAAAAACATCATAATACTGCTGTGTAAACCAACATAAATCTATAGCAAACCTCTTTTCCTTTGGTCAATCCATTCTCAGCCCATTCCACACTCACTGAGGATTTAGTGACATTGCTAGTTTTCACGGTGGCACTGTGTATTCTCCCTGTATTGACAGAGAAGAGACATAAACAATAAATAACTCATGTCAAAGAGGTGACATAGGGTAGTGATGCTTTAACTTACCTCAAAGAAATGACTAAAACAGATTTATGCGATTCTCTTTATTTAGCTTTTTGTGCAACTTCACCGAGCTTGTGACAGAATCACTTCATTGAGAGCAATTGCAATTACACACTAGCAGACATAGGTTAACTTTGATCTGATATCAGCCAAAAGCAAAAGATTAGCTTCTTAGCAAACAAGCATCTTACCATCACTACGACTTATATTGACGGCAAGCCCAACGAGCAGTTTCGACAATGCGGGATCCATCTTAAGTTGTTGTTTTGCGAAAATAGCGTCTTTAAATCTTTGAAATGAAAAGTAGTGTTTTTCGCCGTCAAATTTTGCCTCTGTAAATCGCAATAAATTCAACCGCCTTACTTTCAAAAACCGTCAGCGGAAGTTATTGGGTTGTTTGAGAAGGAGGTGCTTCGTCTAGTCCAATCGGAGCGCTGCGAAAATGACTGACATTTCAATTCATCAATCAGAGCCGAGCGTCGTCACACGCTGTTCCACCACGTTGCACCAAGCTAGCCTGGAACAAACTTGATGTCCTGGTAAACTTGACATAAATAATTTACATAAAACGCGGGTTATAAATCAGTCTTATGTGGGTCAAATTATATTTAAAAAACGTAACTGTTTATTCAAGCCCACCATTGAGTTAATACAGTATAACATAATGTGTTAACAGCTTAAAATAAATACAGAAATGCTGTGAAATATGAAGTAATAGCAATGCCCAAACAACAAATCAAATGTGAAGATTACGTAATATTAGTGTAGTCTTTGAAACTCTCATCGTGTCACTGTGATTGTAGACTTAATTATATACCAGTTAAGATCATACAGCACATGTAGTTCTTTATCTTTATTCTTTTCCTCACAGAAGTTATGCTATTAAAAGTTCAGTTGCCATGCAACACTGTGCAAATTGTGGAGCTGTCTGCAATTATAATTTAGATTTATCTCAGTTTGCTGTACTCGTAGTATTAATGAGGCTAATGTGCCTTTTTGCTAATTAAATTTAAAACTGGGATTTAAGAAACGCCACAATGAAAATGTTTTTATCTATTTCACGCTTACAGGTAAGAGGGGTGACTGAATGGAAAACGTGTCATGTCGGAGTTTGTCATTGGGTCCCAGTGAGTATTTTGAGCTATTTACGCTGTCTGATGATGTGTTTAGTTTTTTGTCTGATATTCTTGCCTTTTTTATATAATTAATATATTTGCTATTTGACTGTTTGTTTTTCATCTTAGACCTAAACCTAGATGTAAGTATGATCTGTTTCTATTATTTGACTGTTGGGGTTTCTGACTCATATAGAAGTAAACGATCTGCATGAACAAACACAGTCTGTGCCAGAAGGGTTTAATCGCATAAATGAAAAGAAGATCTCACAAATTATCAAACACTTCACAAACACATGATGCTATCATGCCATTTCACTTTTCGTCTTTTGATAATGCTTTTGATACTCCATAGAGCTTCTATGACTGAGTTTTAAAAAATATTTTTACATTACATAGTTTCGTTACCTGTGCATGATAATTTGTTCTGCATTTTCAATCACCTTTTGAGTAGGCGAAAGGTTTTGCATTTTCAATCACCGGCAACTGCTTGCCACAAAATGACCAATAAATGTATAAAATATTTTTTAAAAATATTTTTTAAAAGAGCAAACGTGAAAGAAAAATTTAACTTTATGTTTACCAATGGAATTAACGCCTGTCCACACTGGGACGATGATCACACGCGCTTATCGGTGTGGTTATCGGTATATTGCAGTATTAATACCTATGCACAAAAGCTACAAGCACTTTTATCTCTTTAAGAGCAAAATTAGTATATGTGCGCCTAGACCACAAAACCAGGTATAATTTTAACAATAGCCAGCAACACATTACATGGGTCAAAATTGTTGATTTTGTTATGCCAAAAAGTATAAGTAAAGGTCATGTTCCATGAAGATTGTAACGAGAAAGGCGGGACGAGAGCCGTGAGGGAATGGTGCGAGGCCGGTGACGCGAGTGATAATGAGTGTCAGCTGCGTGTTGCACCGGTCTGGCATCTCTCACGGAGGAGCTATGGAAGCATAAAAGGATGAGAGACAGGAGTGTACAACGAGAGAGGACCAGGCCTGGACAGTGTGTTAAGTTTTATTTATGTTTGTGTGGCCGTGAGGTAGCTCGGTTCGGGCAGCGTGGACGAGGGAAGTCCACGAGTGGCTGCCCGAGGCGGTGGTGCTGGAGCAAGTATTCGGATGGGACGAAGACCTTGCTGCCATGCTCCTGGGCCGAGGTGGTGTGGTTGCCGTCCGGGAGGGAGCGGAGGGGTCATCACCGTTTGCCGTGGGCCGGAGCCTGCTGCCGTCCACTGTGAGGGGGTGGAGCAGGAAACGGGGGAGGAGCTGCCGGTGTTGTACCGAAATTCGACTCCCCTACTTCTGATTGGTTCATTCACTTAGGATGCTGCTTTGTGATTGGTCCCTATCTCTAAATCCCGCCCCCACACCTAATCCTAACCTTTGTAGGGTAAAAAAGGGGAGTCCTAATCTCATGGGGAGTAGGATTTTGATACAACACCGGCTGCCCTCAGCCGGAGGAGCCATCGCCGGCTGCCAGGGGGTGGAGGAGGATCGAGCCGTCCACCGAGCGTCCAGTACCACCGCATGGCACCGCGAGGAAGAGCCTCTCGGCTGGCTGAGGACCGAGCGACAGTGGCTGTCTCTCATTTCGTAAGGCTTTGTCCTCCAGAGGTCTCATTCAAAGGCTGCTACGTCATCGAGGCTGTCTCGTTTCATAAAATCAGGTAGGACTCTCCGGAGGCACCCTTCAAATGCGACCTTCTTTGACAGAAATTCGGAGGATACATGAGCTGTATCCTTCGTTGCTAGAGATAACCCACAATTCTTTGCGTCTGCCAACGTCTGTTATTTGAAGCTGCACATTCAATCAAATATGTGGTGTTTAAATGTTAACAGTTTACAATTTGTGTCACGTTTTTTTTTTTATCTTAGCAGGCATATATAGTAAATAGGTTTACAAGTGTTTAGTGATTTTAAAAGTTTTAAAACAGTAAGGCAAACATTGTATATTTGTTTAACTCTTTTGGCATTGTTTAGGGTAGAAAGTAACCAACTTTTTACCTCCTAAATCATGTAGAAATCATTTTAATTAATTTGACAGGTGTGCGAGTGCAACGTGTTGTCATGGCAACGTGGTACTTCCCGTTTCCTTTTCTGCCAGTATGTCCTACGAAGGATGTCTCGTTTAATTCTAAGTTGAGAATCCTCCGTATACCGCATCCTTTAGAGGATGATACCTATGGAGGACACAAGGACGCAGCCTTAAGAAACGAGACACAGCTAGCGGCTGCTTCCGAAATCGCCTACTTTCATACTATATAGTAGGCGAAAATGAGTGAGTCATGAATAGTATGTCCGAAACCACAGTATGCAAAAAAACTGTATTCGAGAAATACCCGGATGGTCTACTACTTATGCCGAGATTCGTGAGTGTGGATCGGATGACACTTATCTATCCCATGATGCCACGGGAGCTGAGCAACGGTCAAATTTCAAAAGTAAATCAAATAAATATAGCGGAAAACTTTAAGGCGGACATCCGTTTTTAATGTAAGTGCCAATAAATTAATTTCTCGTGACTAAATTATGTTTTTATCAACTCTCACGTATAGGTTGTTGTTAATATGTCATAGGTCAAAGAGCATATGGGTCACATGACCATAAAACATGGCTGACGCAGTATGTCCGAAATGTATTCATACTACTCCCACTCATACTATATAGAGCGTACTGTTTTGACGGCCGATAGGTAGGTACTTATTCAAATTCAGTACATACTGTCACAGTATGCGATTTCGGAGTGTGTCGGGGAACCAGACCATATTTTTTTTCTTCTCTCTCCCCTCTCTCGTCCCTGTCGCTCCTTGTGCTTCCGTCTCCTTTTCTGTCATCTCGTCTGTCCATAACCCCAGCCCCAGGTGCTGCGGCCGCCAAGACTGGCCCCCGGGGGGGAGTAGAGAACAGTCTCGTGGGTACCCCCGGCCTGTGAGGGGTGATAGGGGTATGTAACGAGGAAGGCGGGACGAGAGCCGTGAGGGAACGGTGCGAGGCCGGTGACGCGAGTGATAATGAGTGTCAGCTGCGCGTTGCACCGGTCTCGCTTCTCTCACGGAGGAGCTACGGAAGCATAAAAGGACGAGCGACAGGAGTGTAAGACGAGAGAGGACAACCAGCTTCTATCATCTTGTGATGCTTTTTAAACAGTATTTAAGCAGTTCCCATCTATGCTGGACTCATTTTGGCTACTTTTTCTTTATTATTCAGTCCAAGTCATACATTTCAAAGACTATTGTCACCATGACTATATTACAGTATTATTTACAAATGATTTGTCCGTGCATGTCATTTTTTTTGTTTGTGTGCCCTCATAATCTTTTATCAAACCATTACTGTTCCTCCGCCTCCGAATGACATATCTTCATGGTGAATGTCTTGGTCTGAGACTATATTGACTGACTTAAAAAAAATCATTAAAGATCAAACTTAAAATTGTTATAATGTTTATGAATTTCATGCATCTTAAGATCAAAAGATTTTTGAGTGGATATAAAACCATTTTAGTCAGAAGACTCTTTGATACTTTTGTACGACACTTAAATGTCCATTGCAATAAAACACACACAGTACAAAAACTGAAGTATGATATGCTTAAATTTATCATAGAGCATATACCATTTCTTATTAGAATACTGTTGTTCAAAAGCAACATGTTAGAGTCAGGTCTATAATATTACATAGACAGTTTTTTTTTTCACACAGCAGCATAAATAACCCCCAAAAAACACTGAGTGGGGTTCTTACATCACAGCAGATGTTTTTGACGGATGCCTTCTGTATTCTTGCTCCATCATGCTTCTGGTAGATGTTAGGGTGGTTCCCAGTGGCTGTCTCTCCGAGCCCATTTTGAGATATGTGCTTGAGACTTTATTTATTTATTTATATTAAAGGAACTTCCAGTTCTGTAAAGCAGTCTGATTGATATTTGTCCAAGAACACTTCACAGAAGGTCAACATGTGAAACCAAAACGTTCTACCCACTTCATAATGTTTTTTTAATGAGCAGTTGTATGAAATCTCATTCAATTGCTGAAACACATTCATGTGATTGTACGTAAGTCATGTTTTTATAACTCAAAAAGAATTGAACAGCAATAAATTGATGCTAAATTTTATGTTAAATGTACGTGACGCTATTAAACAAAAAACACTCCACGTGAAATCATTTCTTTTATAGCAGTTTACATAACCTCTGCCTGTAAATAAAAACATTACATGATTGCAAAAAGTAGAACATTAAGGAAAACGCAGTGTATTTTGAAACTGTTGACAAAATCATCTTTAGAAAAGAGATTTGCTCTCTCAGATGAGTAACAGATGAATAGTTTTTGTCATCTGCAAGTAGAGGCGGTGACTGCGATAAAGATACCAAAGATTAAAAATATGTTTGTAGTCAGGATGAGGGTCTTGATATTATATCACCAATGTAGCGTAACTATCTTGGAATCAGTGAATGAGTCATTGAATGAATGAGAATCTTGCCTAGAGTTTCCATTTATGGTGAGGGCAGTTAAAGGACCATATGCTGTATATTAGATGAGGATGGTGGCATGGGATAAAGAGCGGTGGGCCCCTGTGGGGTTTGCATGTGAACATTGATGGAAAGAGAACAGACGCTCATGAAAAACTAAAGCGAATGCATAGATTACCAACGCAGACTGATGCATCTCAATATCGGCAAAGCAGAAGCTTTTGAAGTTCTTTGCGTGCTTAATAGTAGGTAGAGCTTAAACTTTTATAAATGATAACTCCTTTGTTTTTATAAGAAATGTTTGGGTTATGACTACTGTATATCTGCACAGATCTTGACGAACACCCAAACCAGGGAACACCCAAACATACAGATGTATACCTCTAAAAACAAACTGCTTGCCAGATGCATGAACATCAGCGTTTCTGCAACATGTATTGAATGATTCATAAATACTGTACCTCTTATATCCAGCAAAAGAAAATAACAAGCGTGAACTGTGCTTGCAAACAGCTTCACAGGCTTGAAAAACATTATCTGTTATTTATGGCTTTACCTCTGCATTTGCCCATCTGCTATGCTGGTCTATTTTGGGATGACAATGAGGTAATTTAAAATGTAGAAATACCTCTTGATTACATGACAACATCTGAACTGTCCCACCCTCCTTAACCACAGTATGTGTTCATACAGAGTAATTACCCTTCGCTCTCACACACAATCACATCATACACACTCACACACACACACACGCTGTGTGTTGATAAAAACACACACAGCTTGGGATGGGCTGGTTTTAATTACAGTGGTTATGACTTTTTTTGCTTATTCAGGAGTGTAAATCAATGGGAAAGTGAAGCTGTCGTCACAGAAACTGCTCAGAGTTTTTATAATCTATTTGATGAAGATGTCTAGGATGAGGTTGGTAATGGAGCTGTAATGGAGGTGTGGACAAAAGAGTTGATTTATTAATTAAAGATTTCTTCTACTAATTAGCTCGCATTGGGTACAAAATAAATGTTTTGCCTATTGAAGTCTTGATGATATTTAAAGAAAAAACTATCTTGTGGTGATGTTTATTTTTAACAGAGAAGTTGTGGCTTTATAAGCCATTTTCACCATTTCAGAGTGTGCTGTAACATCAAAACCACCATTACATTTGAGATTTACCCACACCTATATTTTAGATTATAACGTTTTTGAAATTGTATTATTTAATAATTCATGCAACAGAGACTTAAAGTGATTTTTCATCCAAAAATGACAATTCTGTCATCATTTACTCACCCTCAAGTTACAAACCTATATACATTTCTTTCTTCTGTTGAACACAAGATAAGATACTTTGAAAAATGTTGTAAACCAAATAGTTCTGGAGCACTAGGGCTGCAGCTATCGATTATTTTAGTAATCGAGTATTCTACAGATTTTCCATCGAATAATCGGGTATTCGGATAATAAATACTTTTTCTTTATTAAAGAGCAATACTAAATATACAAGAGAAAATGAGACAGGTCTCTTAAAATGAACAACTAATTTGTTTCCTTTTTAGAAAAAATAAAAATGTTATTGCTTAAATTGCATACATTTGTATCTGTGAAAAGTTAGCCCATTTAATACATTACATTGCCATATTACATTCAAAATGCAATATAATACAAATGTATAAATAAGAAACATTAATAAAAATAGAAAGAATAATTTCAAAGGTAAACAACTAACTTCAGCTTATGCATGATGCATTTAGTTTATCCAAATTAGTTTGTTTCTTTTTTTACTATTAAATAGTAATATATTTGTCCACATAAAATACCGTGTTAACCGGACTTTTATTTTGGCAGGATGTCGGAAGTCGCTTATATTTTAGTATGTCTGTTTCTTCACTCGAACAATAAAATTGTTTACCATTTCAATACGCTATCACTTATTTATCAGCATGAGAAATATACGTGTGAGCGTGTGAACAGACTAAAATGCGTGTGTAGACTTGACAGCCCAGTAACATGTAGGGTGTTTCTCAAACGCAAGGACACATACTAGTGAGGCTGCCTCCTGCCTAGAGCAGTCCTTCTAAAGGTAGATGTTTAGAGTCCTCTTCGACATTAAACGCTAGAATGAGACGGTCTGAGCGCATGGCAACGTCATTACTGCTCCGTGGTTACTTTAAAGAGAGAAGTCATGTGTGACCACAGAAAAATAAATAAAATCATAGAGAGAGCATCTGCTATTGTTTGTTTTATTTTCAGCCGTGTATAACAACGCAACAGTTCATTTTGCAGCAGCTCGGGTCCATTAAATAATATTAACAGATACAACTTTTCATTTTAATAATGTGATGTACCATATTATAAATCATTATACATATTTAATTACTCATTTTCTGCATTTATTTGTCTTTTATTACATAAAAATTATGTGAAGAAAGTGCTGACTGGATTCTCGCGATGTTGTTTGGGAACGTGTGCAAAGGATTGTGGGTGATTTCAGGCAGCGAAGGATACAGTTGTTGTATCCTGCAAAACAGCCTGAACGAAGCACACAAAGCGAAAGCTTCCTTCCAAGCATACCTCTGTTTGAGATGTCCTTCGGCGGCACTTGATGACGTGGCAGCCGAGATTTGCAACCTGCCCAGGACGCGTCCTTGCATTTGAGAAACACCCGTATAGAGTTTAGCGGGCTGTGCGTTAGTAATAACGGTCCGTGGGGAAACGCAGTGCTCCGTGTGTACTGTAGTTAAATGGATTAAACAAACCTTCGAAGGCAACAAAAATTGCCTCGATGGTTTTTTTTGTATTCGAATAACTCGAGGAATCGTTTCAGCCCTATGGAGCACCATTGACTACCATAGTAGTTTATTTATTTTTCTACTGTGGTATAGTCAAGGGTGCACCAGAACTGTTTGTTTATAGACAATCTTCCAAATATATTTCTTTGTGTTCAGCGGAACCACAGAATTTATACAGGCTTTGAACAACATGAGGGTTAATAAATGATGACAGAATATCCCTTTAAAGTTTATCTATTAAGTGATGTCATTACCATACACTTTAGGATCATATTGTTTGCTGGTGGTCTAGGTCATTTGTTGTGTGTATGATAGTCATTATTTTTTTGTCTAATCAGATGATATTGTCATCTCCTCCACCTTCTCATCAGTCCAAGTTCAGTGAAAATCACTGGGGCTTGAGGTGGAGCTGCCCATGAACACAGAGAAGAGCTTTACTGAACTGCTTGGGTGAATCCAGAGATGTAATGCATCTTAATCTCATTTTAGTCCCTTTCTATAATCATGAAAGCCCACATTTGTTCTTCTGTTTTTGGAAAAATATTGGAACCACACTGACAACTGAAACAGGTTCTGTGTGTTTTAGGTGGGCATTTGGCCCACAACATCCAGGAGCAGAGCAACTGAGAATGACTTTTAAAGTGGTGGACTCATGCTATTTAGAGTCTGAACAAGAAAAACAGTGTGCGGTATTTCTTAGCTGTCACAAAAACGTCTGTCACAGTGTTGTCTGAAATAGTCAAAAGAAACACTATGAAGTAAGCTGGTGGGTGGCGGAGAAGTAAGTCGGCAAAAATTTAGCTTTAGTTTCAACTAAGCATTTTAAGCACAATTTTCATAACTTTTTTTGATTTTTTTATCAACTGTTTAGGGAAGTCTTGGGTTAGTTGGTTTGGATTGTTTTTTAGGGGTATGGTTCTTTTAGTCACAGTAAAAGTCATTCTTATTTCAGTTAAAGGGAAAGTTCACCCAAAAATGAAAATTCTATTTATTCACCCTCATGTTGTTCCAAACCTGTATGACTTTCTTTCTCCTGCAAAACATAAAATAAGATATTTTGAAGAATGTTGGTAAACAAACAACATTAAACCCCATTGACTTTCATTGTATGGACACAAAACCACGGAGACATTTCTCAAAATATCTTCTTTTGTGTTTCACAGAATAAAGAGTCACATACAGGTTTTGAATGATATGAGAGTGAATAAATGGATTGTTTTTGGGTGAACTATCCCTTTAAATATATATATACTGTAGAACCTTTTTAGTATTATGGGTAGACTCAAGAAACTGGATAATGTAAAATTGTGAATACAACAATTTATTAATTCACTTATTATCTTGTCTGGTATATTATGTGACCCCTTCTTCTAATATTGAAAAAGTTGGTCTGCTGGGTGTGTGCAAAAATCACAGCAGTCATTGAAGTTCTGCTCTGACCTGCACTATTGCTTCTTGCTCTGTTTTCCACCTACTCTCGGTGTTTTAGGGCAGGAAGAGTTTGATGGCTGGCTTTGGCCAAGGTTAAATAGGCTGAAGTCTTCCAACCAAATAACATATGCCACCCACCACCAAAACCACCTGAAGGAAGCCCAGCACGAAAATGTAATTTAATGGATTCTGCATAATGACTTACAATAGATCACAAAATCCCAGACTCTCATATGTACCATACATTTGTGTGCCAGAAAGAGTCGGCAGCATGAGAAAGATTCAGGAACTCTTTTGACACAAAACTATCTTTGTGCGTCATTTTTCCACTCTGATGTGCTTAAAATATGGGTACTAGTTTGCAGCAGTTCGCAGTGATTGGAATTTTTAATTTTACCCTTAAAGCAAAGATTTTGCTCTGATAGAAATGCGAGTACTGAAAATAGCTTGTATTAACGAAAAGGTTAATTTGACATGCTGACATGAAATGTTCTTTATTAATCTAGCCATTACCTTTGGTCCTCTTTTCATTTTTCATTTCTTTTTGCACTGAATCATACTCATGCTTTTCTCATTTTTTTAATTAAGTTTGTTCATCATTTTGCTTTTTCGAAGAAAAAGAAACGTCTCCAATTCAATGAACCATATTAAGTGGTTTCCAAATCCACATATTCTTTTATTGGCTGTCAAAACTGACAAAAATGGCATGTGTTTCAGCAAGCTTTACATTTTTGGGTTATAAATATGCTGTTTTATTATTCATGATTTGCTTGACTGGTTGGACTTTTTTACAGTAAGTCACACATTGAGGGTGTATCACCTTTTAGCGTTTTTTAATGTAATATTTAGAATTTCTGAGCAAGAAATTGACTGCAGCCCTGGCCTCATCTGTTGTGTAAATTATATCTCATTATATTGTACAGTGCATAGTACTATCCAGCTTCATTTCTTTGTTTTATTCTGTTTCACCATGCTAATAAATTATAAACGCCCTCTGGTTTATTGTTTTATACATTATTGGACTCTGGTACCAGCCAGATTGTCTCATGACTAATATAATATTACTGTTTGTGGGGCCATGTCCGCTTTGAACAAGTGCAGCACTTGCCCTTTTTATTGTCCCATGCGTTGCATAAGGTGTATACCCATATGCATTTTTATGTAGAATTTACAAGGAATTCAATTAACTGAGTGTAAAAACAAAGCCGGTAAGTAATTTTTATTGACTGACCTAATGCACTCATAATTAAAACAATGAAGAAGAAACATATGCTCTTTTTAAATTAGTTGTTTTATTGAAATTTGTTTATAATTTCAATTAAAATGAAATTCTGTAACAAATAATATGTAACAAAAAACAAATACCACATCTTGATTAGGTTATAACAAGTACTGTAGCAAGTAACATTTTCAAATATATATTAGAACATCATAATTTTTTACTTTAATAAACATATTTGTTTTCACAATAAAAGTCAATACACAATGTACTTAAAACACTATAATCCTCAAACTCTCTTTGAAAGCATAACTCCAGTTATAAAACACCACGTGTAAATGAATTATTGTTCCAACATGGTAAATAAAACCTTTTGTTCAATAAATCAGTCAATTATTTTATTTAGATATTAAAACGGTGTGCACACAGCAGTGTGGCTTTCTTTTCCGTCCCTCCCAAATGCTTTGCTGCAAATATGAGAAGATATCTTGAGATTCAAACCACAATAGTTGATAAACTGCAGATGATAATTCCAGGTGTTATAAATTCTACACAATTATTCGGAACTGAGTTTAGATTTTACTTCTCATTTCCAAGTTCACACTTGGTTCTCTTTATTTATTCCATGCGAAACTTTTCTCATCTGTTTATTTGTTTAACCTTTTTTCAGTTCGAGTATCTCGATCCATTTTCATCCAACAGCACGGCACACATATACCGCAACCTACTCCCCTCGACAGCCGGCTAATTGACTTCAGGCCTGTGAGACGCTTAGAGCAGGGAAAAACAACAAAACCGATTTACATTTGAGGGTTCAGCTACGGATAGTTGTGACAGTCTTCTACCTCTTTTTGACAGAAAGTTTGGCTTAAGCTCACAAACCATATCTCCAACAAAGAGCCATCTGTCGCTGCTCTCTGAGCGTGAGAGGATAGAGGCGAGATGATCTCGTCACACGCGAGCCGCCTAAACGCTTGTTATATAACTGTGGAGGGTCCACAGCTGCAGTGAATCTGTGTGCTGCGTTAACCTGAGGGTCTCCCTTCATGTCTCATCATGTGACAAGTTTTTTGCTCCTTTTGCATTCATTCGTAAAAACCACAACTGAAATATTATTATTATTTTTACAATCATATTATTTTATTATTGTGGTCTTCACGATACTCCAGGTGGAATATAATACAGGTCTTTAGAGAAGTAAGATTGACATATCAGCAAGCAATTAGCTGAATTATTACATTTAGCCTGGCATCAACGATCCAGTTGGAAATGTATCTGGAAAAACTCTGCTCCTATTATTTGTTTAAGCCTCAAATTACAGGAGCAGCCTTCCTCCATGGTCTTTAGATGTTGCCAGATAACATCAAAATTGATTCTGCGGAGTATGATGCATAGCCTTCGAAAGCTTTCTTGGTCTGTAAGGGGCTTAACTCCGGTTCCTGCTGAACTGAGCCAGTGCTAAATACATCAACTGTTATCAGCTCAGTAGGCACAGGAGGTTGAACCCAGGGCGGTGCCTCACTTCCATCTCTGCCATGCAGTTACGTGACTCTTGTGGAATATTGCAACATCCATGTTTGCTGAAAAAATATGAGTTTTCACATGCATAGATGTCTTTAGGACATAAATAATAAAAAAAAAAATGCGTCACAGTCGAGGCTGAATAAACAGTTGGGCATGGAAGCCTAAAGAGGGTACTAGGCATTGTATCAGCATTTGAAGGTTGGACGTACTTTTAGATGATGGAATTCAAAACAGTGAGACCACATCATCATTTTAATTACAGATTATATTAAATACTAACATGAATTTGACGTGTTCTTCGTATATGATGCACTTGAGCTAAATCCATGTGTTCCATGTTTTTAATCATGATCTGAGAACGTTTCATGATTTTCAATAGATGCAAAGAAATCTGATCACATTTTGCAGTTAAGGATTTCCAAATAGTTTGTCTGTATATATAGCTGAATGGATTGAATACATATAGATTAAAGGGGCATTAAAGTTCTATCTCTGCTAGGTTGAATAGGGCTCTGGCATAATGCCAGCTTGACCAGACCACCCTGTCTGACTGAGCGGGTGGGATCGAAGATTACACTGTGACTGCTTTCCCTAGCGGGTCATTTCCCGTAGTTCCTCTGGATCAGGCTTGTGTCCTTTTCCGGTTTGTTTGTGTTCTCGCCTCTTGACGGATTTTGAGCGTGGGCCTCAGAGAAGCGGAACTTAGCCACTGTGAACATGGGCTATCCGAGATCTGTTCACAGAGTGAGCTAAGTCCTGCCCCTCACGAAACTTCATCAAACGCCATCACGTGTTTGCAACAGGATACTAAATCCAGATGCTCTCCTGGGCATTCGCTGGAATTTCATTGAATCGGACATCAGAAATGAGCATGGATTGAGACTGTAAAGTAAAATCGCTTGACACTCAGCAACTTTGGATTTGGATTTGGATTTGGATTCAATTTATTGTCATTGCACATGTACAAGTACAAGGCAACGAAATGTGACCTCTGCATTTAACCCATCCAGAGAGTAGTGAACACACGTACCCCCGGAGCAGTGGGCAGCTATCACTACAGCGCCCGGGGAGCAAGTAGGGGTAAGGTGCCTTGCTCAAGGGCACCTCAGTTGTTACCCGCCGGCCCTGGGAATCGAACCGGCAACCTTCTGGTCATGAGTCCGACTCTCTAACCATTAGGCCACAACTTCGAGAACAAATAACAATTTTGTCATCATTTATTAACCTTTATGTCGTTCAGAACATGTATATGACTCTTTTTGTCTGTGGAACACAAAAGAAGATATTTTGAGCTGTCTCAGTGTTTTTTTGTTTTGTTTATACAATGAAAGTCAATGAGGTCCAGCCTTTTTTTGGTTACCAGCATTTATTTAAAGATCTTTTATGTTCTCTAGAAAAAGAATGTCTTACAGGTTAGGAATGACATGAGGATGGATAGATGCTCAAAAATGTTTTTGTTTGTTTGTGTGTGTGTGTGATTAAACAATTAGTTCATTTATGATTTTAATGTTCAAATATAAATAAAATGTCAGCATTATATCTTATATAAGATGTTTTTAAATATAAGATATGTAAATATTTTAACATTACATCAAATTGTGCCTTTATTGTTCTATGTTTTTAAACATTTATATGTAAAATAAACAAATATTTTTATTTATTTATATATAAATCTATATTATTTAGATATATTGTATTCAAATTATATTTTGTGCATGTACAGACATGATAGAATTTAGATTTTATAACTTTATCATTTATAATTTTACATTTTAAAAAATAGAAAATTATATTACATTTTTATTATCTGACATGAACGAGGCTCAAGACGTTATTTATTTTGTTGGTATTTTCAAATTCACAGAATAAATGATTATGTATATTACAGAAATTTACAGAAGGCTGTAGGTTTTTCTCTAAATTGTCTTTAGGCTTTTTTTAAATAAATGTATTCAAATATTAAACAAAACACTACATTGCTGTGCTTAAGAAATGCATTATCGCATTTATCCTCACAGGTCCAGTTATTGGTATGGTGCTAATTCCACAATCCACCGCACAAACGAAAGACTGCTCCAGCTGCCGAAGCCACAGCTTTTTCTATGTGATGTACGGCACCATAGCCTAATATCATGTTTCCAGTTTCCCAAAACCGCAGTCATAAGACCCGAGCCAGTGTTTATCCAACGAACAAAAAGAGGCAAAACAAAACATATGTGGGACCTACAGATAGCTGCTTTCTACGTATACCACCGGTATTATTTCAACCCCGAGTTATAGGTCATTCCGAGGCTAGCTTATTCAGTCCCCTGGGCACTAGTGCGTTTTTCATGATTTGACTACGGGACAGGTTTGACAGCTTCGTCCATCAGGGCGTGAGCAGGGTCAGCTGACGGAGACTTTCCCGAAGTAAACAGTTCACAGCTGGTTGGAAATCCCTGGCAATGTGATTTTACGGTATACTTCCAAATCACTCTGCCAGGAATCCCTCCAGCTGGCCCATTGATGAGATGACCACGAGGAAGAAAAAGTCATATCTAGCCAATCGCTTAGCCGTAGCGACACACTCCGTTCCTCTTTGCTTTGGTGTCACCCGTCTCCGGTTTCGCAGTCTGCTCACAGGGACCATTTGCCCAACTGGCGTATACTCTTGAGAAAACAGACTTTCAATGGCGCTATAGTGCCCTATGTTTACATGACCCTGGGATAGCCAGGGTTCCGTGTGCGTTCACCTCGCCATTAGATTTTGTCATTACGGGTGTTGACAAGACTTGTCCTCGTCCCAGCAAATTGTTACCAACTTTAGCCAAGTGGGATCCTCACATCAAAGACTTTGCCCTGTTAAATGGTGCTCATTATGTGCAATGATTATATCATATCAAGTGACTGACATAATGAAAAACACACAATTGTCGGGGACACTGCAACGGCTGGATAATAGAGGTCATTTTCTGCATGAATCATCTTGGCTCCCGTTGCGTGTGGTGGATCGTGACCCTGCTTCTCCTCACGTGTCCTCAGAGATGTTTAGATGTGGCCGTTTCTCGTCTGCGTGACTGTAGCCAGAAACGAATCGCGTTAAAAGCCAGGAGGGCATTCTGTCTGAAGGAAATGCAAATGGTTGTTTTTAGAAAAATCTGGAAGCTTTAATACAATATTATGGGTCTGTGTTTTGATGGATCGTGCCTTATTGGCCACTGCACGTGACTTACTGAGTGACCCGAAAAAAAACAAAAAGAAAAGATGAGTGAGGACAATTTATAGTGTTGAGTTAAATATCTCAACATGTGCATGAACACGGTTTTTCTCATGACTGTATTAACTCACCAAAAGCTGCCTTTTTGAGATGGTCTCCAGACGGACGTCATGGAAAGGATCTAAAAAAAGAAAGGCAGAGAGACGTTTGATTCTTTATGAAAGAGATTTATGGAAATCTCCATTATCTCTGAACACATGGGATAAGTAGTTTGTTTAAACAGTTTCTACCTTTGTGTTACAGGTATAGAACAGAGCAGGCTTTGAGATGCTGTAGTGCCATTAATCAGAGGATTGGACTCATTCAAACGTTTACAATATTTTTATTGTTGGATAATGCATAAGAAGATAAACTTTTTGTTTGATCTTTTATAGCAGGCGGGGGTGAAAGCAGTCAAAGCCGTGGCCTAGCACATGGAGCACATGCTCCGACATGTTAAGCCATGGCTCTCAAGCAGGAGAAGAGAGTTCTGATCTGATTCTTCTCTGACATTTTTGATATGTCCAATCTGTACACTCACTATGGCAGGAATGTAAAAAATGAAGAGTTCATTTGCAAAAACAGATTTTTATTTCTTTTATTTTTTATTGTGCTTTCCAATGAATAAATCAAACTGCAGTTGGGTTGTTCTGATTAAGTGATAATAACTCAAGAAATACAGTAATGCAATAAAACACAATAATAGCAACATGATTCTTTTTAAAAACAGTTACCGGTTTTTGCAAATAAACTCATCAAATAGAACGTAAACATGAAACCTTCAAACACCAAGTTTACTCCAGCCTTGGAGAGGCCATTTATACACATCAAAATCGCCAGTGTTAAAAACGGTCAAATTAACACTCACGGTGTTTATATAATAAACGGATTATATATATACTGTGCGTGTTAATTTGACATTTTTTAACACTAGCAATTTTACTGTTTATTTAAGCATAATATGTTACTCCTAGTGGAGCAGGCCGAACTGCTTACCCGAGTTCTCATTCTTATGGCCAAAAAAAATCCTGTCTTCCCTGGCCAAAAGAAGCAAACAGGGTCTTTCAAAATATTCAATTGAATGTTTGTAAATTGACATGAGAAAATTTAAAAGCTGAATTGAAAAAATAACAGATGCATCATGGCCATTAAAATCCATTTTTTAATTTTAAAATAAAAAGTTACAAATGAATTTAAATTAAAGGTACGAAAATGTTCTACATTTCTAAACAAACGTGTGCAATTGTAAATAATTAAAAAATGCAAGTTATAATTTAGCTTGTTGTTTTTTTTTAATTGTGCATTTTGTAAGGATTTGAACTTGGCTGACCTTTCGCAACATGAACAAATGTAAATGGGTTACATGTGATTTAGAGTCGTCCAATCAAGCGATCCATTCAGTTGTATAACCCTTGATGACATGTGCAGATGTTCTAATTGGCTCATTTGTCCATCAAGCTTGAGCTATTAGCCGGGCAAAGTCAAGTTAGTGAGCTGTTACTATGCACTCATTCAGAAATCTCCATGGCTGCATGTTGGAAACTGTGTTTTCCATTTCCATTTGACAGCTTAATATGTGTTATTTAGTCCAGTTCCAAAGAGAAAGCTCAATAAAACCAAATCATTGTCACGTCACTTTTGAAACGACTAAAGCACTTTTCAGGAGTCTCATTGGAAATAATGAAAGACTAAGTTACGTTTGTTCAGTCAAGAATAAGTACTACCAAATAAAAGGATGAAAGTGAAGAACTGATGAATACATTGAAAAGCCCATAAAACTTCTAGATGTGAATATTTCAATAATCAAGATGTATGAGTAAAGGTGCAAAGGAGTTCATTTTGTAAAATACTTTTTAAACAAAAAGGCACTAGAAATGGCCAGTGTTCACATGATGAGTCATAACTCTAATTTGCGTGCTCAGGTTTCCTAATGCGGTTTCATCAATAGCCACGTGAACCCGAGTCACATTGCAGAGCGTTTGGAAAAATCATGAAGCATGTTTTCTCAAATCCTTACACTGTTTCGTCAACTTATTACAACTCACAAAGTGTATGAAGATAAGTGCCCGTATAATCCCTCGTGCTTTCAGCGTTCAGCAAAAGCTCCGGTTTGTATCTTTGTCCCATTACCCCTCAAGAGTGTAAATTAAGATATCAATATCAAAAATGTTTCTGAAAGAACATGGTTTTAGATTTTAGTGATAGGTTCTCTTGCTCTCATAATGTCTATCATCCACTTGCCTTGAGGTGCCGTAGCATGCCTCCAAAATTACAGGCAATTGAAACCGGCACCTTGTACTTTCTGCCTGCGTCTAGTATCTGACACTCCGTCGTGCCGCTGGCACACAATCACAGGACTTGTGCGGCATGTCTGAAATAATGCCAGGGCCTCTCTCCCCATGATTACACATGATTTTCACAGTCTCAGCTGTTATGGCTAGACAGCCTCGGGGGTAGCCCAGGACACACGTGATTGGTCTGGCGGCTCGGACGCCATCGCCTCGTCCTGCCTGGGAGGAAACACTTATGTGGACAAAGGGAGGCATTGCATGCTGGGAAGTGGGCGGGCGGGCGGGCTTCCCAGGCAGATGCCGCAGATAAAGTTGACTGCGTGCCCGGTGCGTATGGAAAAGGCCCTTTGGCGGGTGCCTGAAGTTTGGACGGGGGAACCATGATGCATGCGGGGCCAACTGTGGTGTTGAACTAAATGCAAAGTTCATGACAACGTAAACACTGGAATGGCTAACCTGCAGACTCGTAATAGCAACCGTAGTCCATAGCACACATTCAAACAAATACACTAGCACACACACGCTAGTTTGTTTTACTACGTTACTCAGAACATCTCATAGACGTCCGTTGTTTCATACAAACTTATGATATTTTTATATCCTAAACGTAACTCTTTTAGTAGCCAGGACAACAGATAATATTTAATGGTCCTCACTAGTATAGCTACATCTGTGTAGACCGACACACACACTCAGTTGGAGACTCAATATTTGCCCGAAGCTTTGGGCTAATAAAAAAGCAAAAAAGTTTAGTCTGTTTTTCTGATTCGTAGACAGTCACCTCCTTTCCAGGATTCTGTTATTACAAAGAGTATATACTGCAATTACATCAAGTACTTTAAGCGCTTGTTTTTGACTTGATGCTTATTTAGCATTCAGGCAAACCATTTGAACTGGAACTGATGTGTGGCGTCATTAACCATCATTTTAATATGAAACAAAAGGTTGAGGTTTTCATTTACAGTATATAGAAACCACATGTTGTTTTTCTTGTTCTTTCAGTATTGGAGAAAAAATAAGTATTTGTTCTTACAGTATCATAATAATTAATGAACAAAATATTATTCCATGCAGCCATGAGTAAAGGGACAGTTCACCCAAAAATGAAAATTCTGTCATTTTCTCTCCCTCAAGTTGTTCCAAATCTGTTTACATTTCTTCGTTCTGATGAACACAGAGAAAAATATTTGGAAGAACGCTTGTAACCAAACAGTTCTTGGCCACCATTGGCTACTCCAACAGTACGAAAAATGACAATTGTAGTCAAAGGTGCCCCAGAACCGTTTGCTTTCCTACATTCTTCAAAATATCTTCTTTTGTGTTTAACAGAACAAAGAAATTCATAAAGCATATTTTCCTGCTATCGTAGTCAATGGTAGCCGAGAACTGTTTGGTTACGAGCATTCTTCTAAATATCTTTCTCTGTGTTTTTCTATTAAGGACCAGCTTAAACCAGCACAAACCAGCTACCATGCTTCAAAACCTAACCAGCATATGCTGGTTTTTTCAACAGGGTAACTAAATATCTGACAGGCTTTTAGCTGAAGGAACTGTCAGGAGCCGTAATAACTTTTCGAATTATTCGAGTGGAGAATTCTCCATAATTTTCACAAAGCGCTTTCTGTGGACACGAGATGGTGAACATAATCGGACTCAGACTGAACAAAAGCTTGCTTGCATAAACCCAAATCAGTTCTTAAAAAATGTGCTTCATCTAAAAAGACAGCTTAAGTGCTTCTAACGCTGAAGGTTGCCATACACGCTGTGCAGTTTTTGCTGAACATTGTTCAATGTGAAACCGTGAGATTTGGTCAATGTAATGTGTTGTGGAATATTCCAGAATGCGGTTTCCTTTTAAGGGCCGTTACCTCAAAAGAACACTAGGACACCAATTATTAAAATGATAGCAATTTTAGCTAATTAACATGGCGTACTCTTGCCGAGCGTTTGCCGATTAGCAGACAAGTAGCTTCAGCGTCGCTTTCCCACACGTAAATGAAAATAGGGAAAATTTGGGGACTTTATAGGTCTTGGAAAAATGCAATAAAATCTCTCTCGCTAAATGCACCCATCTGTTGAACCTTAGAAGACTTCCTGTAAACAAGTCGTAGAGAACAAAACCTCTCACACCAGGTCGCTGCCCGTAATTGCGCTTTCATCTTTATTTTCCTTGTTTCTTTTCACCCCGCTGTCTGCCTGCTGTCTTCTGCGCTCAATTCACATTATCACTCTGACACTTAGCAGGGTCCTTGACATGCGGAAGATTTATTGTGTTTGCGTGCATTTATCTTCAGCACTTTTATTTTACTTGTCCGATCTGAAATTATAAGAGATTGGCACAAAAGATGGAGCCTGCACGTGAAATATGGTTGCGTGAGAATGCTTTGTCCTGCTAGAATAACTGCAATATTGTGAGATATTTTTATTGAAGTCAAAACCCAGCAATGTGGATGCGTGCACATGTCTCTTCCATTTTGCTACTAATGAATGTTATTACTTTCCTAAGCATTGTTAAGGAAATTACTAATGAATCCTAACCTGATTTGTTCAGATATCCGTCATGATGTCATTTCCCTTCCCCCCCTCATAATTTGTTTGCGTGCATCATGCAGCCATTTCCTTTCCTCGGCTCTGCTCTCGTAGCCCATAAGCTGCCAAAAAGGGGCATTTTCATACAGATGCTCATTTACTGGTAGCAACGCAACACAGGAGGTTTTGTTTAACTAGAATTCTATCAGATTACCCCCGTTGCTCGCAATTTACCCCGGCGTAATGTGGCTGGAGGATAACAGGCTTGCGTCACAATTGTGTTTGACTTTCTGTTAGGTTTAATTATTGTGAAAAGGACACAGGCATCAAAATCCATGTCTGGAGTTATGTTGCCAGGCATGCTCAGGTTGGTCTGAAATAGTACTGCGATCAAGCCAAAAATAAGGAGCACCTCAATGAACAGGACGCGTATGGATGGAGTCAACGTGGTATTAACGTGCAGGGCGCATAATGCAGAACTTGAGAAATGTACTTGTTTTTTTCCTCTCAGACTTTTTTAGATATATGTGTGGAATGCAATTATTTGAAATCCAAAATGTAGGTAAATGGTTGTTTTGAAGTCAAATATATTTGTTGTAGAAAGCCGCGAATACATTGTTTGTGAGAATTTAAGAAAAATTCAATGACACACAAAGCAAAATCTCAAAGTCATATCTGTTGTCCATCTTTTTTAAAAAACAGATTTTCTAATTTGCATAAAGTCTTGAAAACCATTTTAAATGTTGTTTTTAAGATTGATATTGTTATTGTTTTCAGGCAAATTATCTGATGTGATTTGACAGTCTGTACTGCGTATGAATTTAGTTCTGGCTGTACATTGACGTGTAGCTTTAGGCTCCGCACACAGGATCTCATCCACAGTGTTGTTCTAATTACATTATGATGTCAGGTGGAAAAGATGGCTTGCTTCCTCTTTCTCTGCCAGCACCCAATTGAGACAAAGCACATGCTCTGGATCTTTTTATCGTGACTTTGAAGGGATCCTGAATGAAATTACATGTCATTCTTCTGCTTTCTTTATTTTGATCTAAATAAACATCTTTGGAAATGATTGAATTACTACAAATGCGCTTATCGTTAAACCATTTATATTTTCTAGACGTCTTTTTTAGGATTGAAAAAAGATTTTGTTGCATTGTAAAAAGCCATGATGCATGGGGAGTCTAAATGGTAGCACGCGTTTATTTTCGACGAAGTTTTACTGCGTGTTAAATTCATTTTGTATTTTCTCTTTAAAGCGTGTTTGATGTCTGTTTACTGTGAAACTTTATGTAAGAACTGCGGTTTTTCACAACATGTGCGGTTGAATGCAAGCTCCAACATTAAAATCTCGGTCCAAGCACGATAAACACAGGCCCTATAAATGTCTCCCGCCACATTATAATGAGCCTCAGTTTCTAATATTTCAGCAGTAATTTGTGACTTATAGCTCGTAAATAAAAAGTGACAAGTTATTTTTTAGTCGTTTGTGATGAATTACAATAAAATTGTGACGATTAAACTTGAAAAACATATTTTAATATATCTTCTGTGTTTTGCTTCTTTTTGCGCATGGAGGGAATTGCAATCAGCAATTTTTATATAACTCCATTATATCTGACGCAAGTTTTTGTTCATGATTTTTCAAAACTGCTAGCCTACTTTTTTTTATTTTTGCATCCCGAGCGTTCCCGCACATTCTAACAGGTGAACACTTGCAGGCGCAACACAACATGCAGACAAAAAGAAGAAACCTGCCTCCAAGTTCAAGCTCTATTGTAAAATCCAGAAATTCCAGTCAAGCAAACCTATTTTTTATAGGTTTATACCCTCTGCAAGTATTTGGAGACGCTGCTGTGCCTCAGAACCAACAATAAAAAAGTTTTTATTTACTCACAATAAAGTCCCGAATGAAGATGATGTTGTAATAAAGCAACACTTTCATTGCAGTGGCCTATATGATGATCCTCACAACCAGACTAGCGGGGCACCCGGGCCATACACACGGAGCCTGATCTCCACCGTAAGCGTCCTGAGCAAAGCTCGGCTCCACGCTCCTCCTCTAGTCAGACTCAGGAACTGAAAGTGAGGCGTACACATCATTCAGAAGTTTGTCTTTGAAAACCACACCCATCCCGGAGAGCGGAGAGAGGAGGGAGAGGCTGCCTTTTCCTTAAATAACACCAGCGAGGGGAGGAAACTTGTGTTTTCTGCCTCAAAACAAGCCTCAAAGGAGCAAGCAGGAGGCTGCGTTTGGAAAATAAAACGGAAACAGAAAGTTGGCGATATCTAAGGTCAGGCAGGAAGTTGAATGTAATGAGAGGAAGACCCATAAAATTGAAGCTTTTAGATAAAGCGGTGGGCTTATTTTACTTGGAAGATGATGTCTGTACGTTTGATTCTAGGCCATTGTTCTCTATGCATCAATCTCGCAAGTTAGCTTGCATTATGATAATGTGTAATTATTATGTCCTACATCATGGCCTGTTATCAACCAACATGAGAGCGCAGATTTTCGACACGTACGAGCGACGTGCTTTATGTTTAATGGCCGGCTGCTGTTTACAGCATCACTGTTTGCGTTGCTAGGTAACAGGCTTCTACGTTATCATCTTAATCCAATCAGTCTCAATCACGGTCCACTTGCCCTGAAACTAGATACCACGAATCCACATCCATCGATACTTGTTGTTCAGCAGCGTAACTGATGGCTCAAGTCGTCTAATGTACGTATTAAAATAATGTTTGCTTCATATCTACCCTCAGCAGCACGTAGGCCGACTACTGGATGGACTCTAGAGATTTCGTGGACATTACGTTAAAAAGAAAAAGTCCGATTCTCCAAAGGGGAGACGTCACTGCAGGTTATAGCTTTCAGTAAGCCGGGCAAGAGGAAATGACACAACTAACAGCCCTGTGAGGACCCGCTCACAAAGGAGAGGCCTAGAAACAAAGTATAAAAGTCCTATTTGGTCTGGCTGCTCGCCCGGACAGCAAGTGAAAACAAAGTTTGCTCACACACTCCCTATCGGGGACTTCAGACAGCCAGACAGCCAGACCTTCGTGAAACACTTTCACCTGTAACTCCCCGAGTAGGAAATCTACTGGCCGGGAAACCGCGCATGTGTGTGTGCATGTATTAAGTTTGTGTATTTATGAGTCATACTGTACGGGAGACTCCACCCTGCGTGGGAGGGCAATTGAGCCTGTCACTTACTCTGTCCTGGGAAGAACTGCCCAGACAACAGCTCTCTTTGTTCAAATGTCAGTTAAACTTCGCTAATGATGAGATCTTTCCAGCTGTCCAATCCCAAAGCTATTTCGCCTTTCATTATATCAAATGACCAATGCTTTCAAATTAAAGCACGCTGGTTGGCTTTTCTTGTTGTTTATTGGAGTGACATAAAATTGTTTTGTTGTGGTAAAAATTCCATCTGGAGATATTTTGAGTATCTCAGGGTGGAATTGCTCTTGTAACCTGCAATGCAGTCACGCAACCTTAAATTACGCTTGTAACAAATTCAAGCATGCTGGGTTGTGACGGTGCCGTTATATTTTGTTGCCTAATCGATAAGAATCTGGGCTGCTCTGTCTAAAATGCGGTGAAGACGTGGAAAATGTCTGGGATCGCAATCTTGCTTGATTGTGTATCCGAGCAATGTGCAGGTTAGTAGGGCCCTTCAGAGGGGCTGTACTGTCGTTTTATCATGGACCCAATTGATAAATGTCCTAAAATCAACCGGAACCAAAAACACAACTGATGTACTTGTTGCATCAAAGAGTACAGAACAGTACTCTACTCTCAGCCAGTCTTGTCTCATTGTTCCAAGGTTACCACAGCGAGCAGGATGCAGTTCATGGCCTGACCTGATGGTAGAGTGGAGAATGGGAAGTGGGGACCTGACAAGAGCTGAGATGATAGAGCTGGATAAAGAAGGACGCGGTCTCTTGACATGTCTTCACCACAAAACTTCAAATGCTATTAGATTATTAATGATAATCTTAAACTAAAATTTATTTTATTATTAAGTTTATTTATTTTATTTAGCCTTGTTGTGCAAGTTCTCTGGAGCTTGTGCAGAGGCAGCAGCTTTTGCCAGAGGGGAACTGGAATCCCCTGGTTGGGCCTGGGTTCTCCTGAGATTTTTTTTCTCGATTAGAGTTTTGGGTTCCTCGCCACCGTTTGCATACTGTTTTTGCACTATCTGCCTGACCGGGGGGGCTGCTTTAGAATCTTAAAGTTTTACTTAATTAATATTGCATATAGGAATTTATTATCTGCTATATTTGACCTGTGCTTCTCTCTCCTTTATCCTAAATGTGTGCTCTCACTGAGCGTGTGTGTGTGTGCGTACTTGTCTACTTGTCTGTGTACGTACGTGTGTGTGTGTGTCTCTGTGTCTGTGTGTGTTGGTGTGTGTGCGTGTTGTGTGTGTGGAGTGTTTTGTGTGTGGGTGTGTCTGTCTTCTGTGTTTTCAACCTTTTCTTGTTTTTGCAGGTACAACTTTGATTGTTTTGCTTGTAGTCAATGTGTCTCATGTACAGCTGCTTTGTAACAATGAAAATTGTAAAAGCGCTATATAAATAAAGTTGAGTTGAGTTGAGTTAAAATATAAGTGTGTGTGTGTGCGCGTGTGCCTGTGCGTGTGTGCGTGCGTGTGTGTGTGTGTGTGTGGACTTGGTTTTTATATGTTAGTGGGGACTCGTGTCACTGTGGGGACCAAAATTGAGGTCCCCAAGAGCACAAAAGCTTATAAATTGTACAGAACGATAATTTTTGAAAATCTAAAAATGCAAAAAGTTTTCCATGATCTTTAGGTTTAGGGGTTGGGTTAGGGGTAGGGGATAAAAAAATACAGTTTGTACAGTATACAACTCATTACGCCTATGGACTGTCCCCACGGAGATAATAAAACATACGTGTGTGTGTGTCTGTGCGTGTTTTTTTAAGCTGTTAATCTAACAAAAGCAAAAAATGCAACTGAGTTTGACATCCATCGTCAGCCATTTTTATTGCACGTAAACGTTGATTGCACGTGAACATTTTGGTAAAAACTTCTTTTGTATTTCCCAGAGAAGAGTTTAGAGTGACAGAGATGGGTATGATGACAGAAATTTCCCTTTAAAGGAACTGGTCTGCAAAACATGCAATGTAATTGTAATGAACAAATTTCACGACGTTACTTGGTGATTTCAGAAAAACGAAAAATATCGAAAATATATAAATATGAATTATATAACAAAATGAAAATTTTGCCTGGATGTTTGACTGTAGCTTTTTATTAAACAGTTTATAAGAAACGTTTAATAGACCACATAAAAAATGAGACCACTGCAGTTTTTCCATTAACAAGCTTTTTTTTGTATTGTGGCAATTCCAGTCCAGTGTCTAAGGAATCTCAACCGAAACAAACCTCAGGAATGACAGTCACCAAACAGCAATGTGAAAGTTTGAAAACAATCAGGCTTATTCCATCAAATATTCAATTTTGCACTGATGCTAAAATGCATATAAAACATAAGTATTGTGTCGTCTAAATAGGAAGATGAGATAGATCATTGCATCTTTCTTGTTATTTTAACCAGTTTGCCGGGTTTAAATGTTCTGCAAATGCAAATTCAAAACAACATTTTCATTTGGGAGGAATGTTTCACTAATGAAACAAAAACGATCATTTTACTTCAACGCATACCTATAAATAGTCAATTCAGAAAAACTGAAAATGATTTTGAAGTGATCTCTTTATTTTCCACAGCTGTATATAACATAACTGATGGTCTGTCTGAACCCAGACTGAATTTTTTTGCATCTTTCTAATCTTAAAAAAATTGTCTTTGGTCACTAAATTACGCTCATTCCTCTTAAGTCTCTGGTGTCTGTCTGGATCAAAACGCACCCTTATCCTAATCTGAAAAAAACCCTCATATTTGGATGGTAACTTTAGGGCATTGGAGAAAATTTAGTCCCATGTACTGTAGTCACGTGTGCCACTTAATAGGGTTGGGTTTTGCTCTCAAGTAATATGCCAGCTGGATAAGTAGCCAGAATCAAATATTTCGTTTGCTTGCTACTCAGTCCAAATAAAGCATCCACGTCTCTTTCTTGCCGCCTGGCCATGGCATCCCACTGCGGCCGGTTTGTACCAATTAAGAATCATTCATGTTAAATCCGCGCTCTGCTGTAGCCTACGTGGCATGTTGTTATGGCTTTTTAGGGCGTGCAACAATTTAAAACGCAATCCATGCTTTGCCAATGTTACAAAAATGTACAGATTTTAATGTATGTTGTGTTGAGACCTATTTGTTATTTACAGCTCGTACATCGCATTAATGACTGGTGGACCTTTCACCTCACTGATGTATTACAGTGGGGTGCGGGAACAAGGCAGAATTGTTTTCAAGAAAACAGTAAAGCAGGAATGGTGTCTGGAAGCACTTATCCGGGGGCCTGACTGATTATGGCGGATAGAAACTGCTTGTGCACTATAGTTTTATTTAGCAGACTGCACGGCAATTTACTAATCACTCTGGCCTAGAAACAGGTGATTACGCCACATCTCATTCAAACGTATAACTAGCGTTTTTTTTCCATCTGTGCGCTGTTGATACGCATTATGTTGTCTTGTAACCTTTGTCTTGTATAACTGTGTGCAATTACCAAACACATGCGAGTTCAGAGATCCTTGTTGTTACGGAAGATCCTTTTTAGTATAGAGTGGCTTTACATTATTATTTCGTGATTTCTAAAGCCCAGTCACTGTCGCGCAAGAGATTTCTTTACTCGAAGAGTGATTCATTCTGCGGGTTTGTATTAGTACGTGAATACGTTCCACTTTCACTTAACTCGTACCACCACACCTGTATTACTTAGGAAATTGATCCACTCGAGACCTGGTACATACAAAACTAGGGCCTTAAGGCATCCATTAAGGGATTTTATTCATTCATTTCACCAGGTCTGACTGTACTACTTGAAATAATAGGCACGTACATTGCTATTACTGACAAGTTCTGACAACCTGACGATGCAAGGTTCAGAGATGGATTCGAGCCACACCCTCTTTATCCGCTTAGTGACTGATGTGTCTTTTATATACCCAAGCACTTCTTGTCAAGCTAAAAAAGAATGTCAAATGAACTCCACCGAAGGTCAGCAGCTTTGGTCTTGTCTAGTGGATAGTAGCGCCTGCATTGTACAAGTAATTTAATATGTGTGCCACGCCATAGGGAGCCAAAGGGATGACATGTTTTTGTATGCCAACCCGGAAGTTAGCGGCACACGGGTTCCCTCGATGGAAAGCCTATGTGTTTTTCCCATAGACTTTTGGAAAATCGCAAAAAATAAGCTGCGTGTTTAACAAAGGGTTATGGCACTTGCACGTTTTGTCTATCAAGATCATCTTTACAAGTTGACACCACATTCGTCACATTCGAAGCCGAAATACAATCGGCAGAAGTAAAAAGCTAACACGATGCTATCAACAGACTACACTTAAGGTCGCTCTAAATCAACATAACCACGAAGCCTCCGACAACTCTTTCAAACTTTATTAAAAATGTGTTCCCTGGTGAGTAATTACTTTGTGAATGAATCCACTTCTACGTTTTAAGAGATTTGTGCCCATGATGCATTATTTGTGAGCTTTATATGCGCGATGACGTCTGACGTCCCCGCCAAAGGAAGTAGTCGCTTTTAGCAACTTGTTAGCAAATAAGGCTTTTAAAAAATCACAAGTGGGTTATAATTGGTGTGTTTTATGTCATAGAATAAAACGTGAAAATATTAGAGGTTTTGTTTACCACAGACCTTTACCAAAAACCCATAGACATTGGAGAGATGGAACCGGAAGTCCTAAAATGCTAACTCGCTTCCGGGTTTTGCATACAATAATACGTCATCTCTGAGCCTCCCTATTGCATCAGATTCAACCTTCAGGGCGTCTGAGAAAGCAACAGAGATGTTTGCTAATACACGTTAGCGCCATTGCACATTGTCTGGCACTAACTTTTAATATCTCAATTTGTTAACATAATGCATGCAGCAGCCAACACAGTCCTGGCTCTGTGACCTATGGGCCATATAAGCACCTTGCACATATGCTTCTGCACAGCATTACACCCAGAACACCGTGCATGCTAAATGAGACCATAAAACCCTGAGGAACGAGAGTCGCTGGCTTTTTGTTCTCTGTGCATGATTGAGAAAGAGATCGTCACATTTGCCTACCACTGATCTGAGACCTGTGCGCTAAAGCACACTAGAGTTGCTTCTCACATCAAAACACAAGACATTTCAGAGCTTGTTAGGATGGATATAAAATTAAAATTCATAAAAAAATTGTTCATTATTAAGGCTATGATTGTTATTAATCACTTATTTCACATCAGTCTTAGTCAAACAATCGTATAACCTTATTTTCTTTCAATTTCATTTCCTGCATACATTTATATTATTCTTTTTGTTTCATCAAATGTTCTGTGAACACTGCTGTTTTATTAATGTAAATAAATTTTGTAAGACAAATTTTTTAAAATGTCAAGACATTGAGAAGTGTATTACAGTCTGGGGCTGATAGTTCACCCAATACTGTGGCCAGACCTGTTCATTTTGATTTAGCTGAAATCAAATTTCAGTGCTGCTTAATCGGTTTAGAACTAATCCCCAGATTTACTTAAACAGACAGTCTAACAAGATCCCCTGGTTCTAATTTCAGATCATAAGACAGAGGAAGTCAGACTACGCCTCATATATCATGATAGTGCAATCTTCTGAGCACCCAAACGTCCATAAAGTAAATCCACATGTGCAACCGATAATGTCAATAGAAAAAAGTACCGTGATCATGAAGAATATAAAAAATCCAGCATACAAATGAAAGCTAACCAGACACATGTGAACTGTTTTTACATGCATGTTTGTTCAAGCAAGTTTGCATTATAAAATGTATGAGTATCAAAATAGTTGTCAGTGTAGTGATGCTAAAGCCATAAACAATAAACAATTATTGTTTTTCTAATAGTATATAAAGGACCAGTATTTATCAAGTGTTTTTATAAATCACATGAAATAACTAACAATTATAAAAAGGTTTTTAATTAGATTTTTTTATTAGATCCTAAATAAATAGAAATAAAAATATTTTTATAAATGAAAAAAAAAAGATTTGTGTTGTGTTTGTATAAAATTATGTGTATAAAATTATGTGTATAAATTTTTTTTACGTTTTTAAATCTTTTGCAGACCGTAATATAATCATATGTATTGTAATGTAATACATTATAACAAATAAGAATACTTCTCTTTATGTATTGTTTTTGTAGATTTCACTCGCAGGCAACATGAAAACACTGATTTTGTGTTGAACAGTGGAGGTCACGCTGAAATGTAATAACAGAAAACAATCTTTGTCTTGATTCACTGCAGATGTTCAGCTGCAATCTCAAAAGAATATTTTATTTTACCTATCTCATTATTTTCATTTATTTGCTGGAGAGCTAGAAAATCTAGTCATGCTGTCCCTTTGATTTTACCATGCATTTGCAATGTTTGCATTACAATACACTACATGCATTACTGTATTTTACTGTGTGTTTAACCAGCAAGGGCATGTTGCATAACTGTGATATTAGAAACCTCTTGATGAAACATGCCTTCAATTTTAGTACAACACCACCTTGTCTTCTCTCTGCAATACTTTTCATTTACCATGATGACATGATAATGGGTTTTCACGTGTTTTCTTGATTCATATACTTTCATGTTCTTCCATCTGTAAGACATGTCGGGATTAAAAAAGAAAGAAAGAAAGATATTCCGATTGCATGTGCATTGAGTAGTTATGTAATGTAACTGGTGTTCTTGCTCTTATCATTTTTTAGAAATTGTAAAAGGCGATAATGATTGAAGTCGTTTTTTTATGTACTTATGTTCACTTCACACCTCATGATTCAAAACAAATGGATTTGGGTCTGACTGTGATTGGAGAGCCGTTAGCATTGAGTGCCATCGAACCATGTGTTTCTGGCTATCTGGCGGCATCTGGATCCAATTTCCGCCTCTCGCTCTGTCACAGAGAGCAAGAGAAGCCTATGCCATGAGTCACTGCCCTGAGTCACTGCCCTCAGGCACTCTGTTCGGTGGCTAGCCATGTGCACGGGAACAGTTGTAAAGCCAGCCATTGTAATCTCCTCTCTTCTAAACACCAAACCAAGAGTTGGCCTGAGGTTGGGGCCATGTCTCTTTCCCACACTTGTACAGTAGAATCCTCAGTCTGGCTGGGGAGAGACAGACAGCTGAGAGCTTACTGTCAGCGGTCCGCTGATATTCACCAGATGCTGGATAGTTAGTGTAGTATCTATTCTTGGTCTACCTCATTTGACCTCCCCAGAGGTGCTGTGATGTTTTTTATAACTGGCACAGAGACTAATTTTCTGATGCCAGTTAAGAAATAAAGTGGAAAGCATTTATTAAGCAGTCTGTTTTCCTTCAGTCGAAAGGCGTTACTGCCGTTACGTCAAAGAAAAAACTGGAATCCGGATTTTACCTACGTTTACATGCAGCCTAATAATGCATTAATGATTTGATTGACGTCTCAGTTGGAATAAAAGCCTTAGTGTTAACCACATCAATATAAAAAAACATCAGCCAGTCTTCACTGAAAGCAACAATGTTAATATTTCTGCAACTGCACACCGAAACATCATGTCAATATTTAATAGGCCAGATATAGAATAATTATTATTATCATGAGATGGCTTTGATATAGAAATTTGGTAAAGAAATTGTTGAAATACACAATGAATAAAATTTGTAAATAATAAAAAATAAACAAAGATGAAATGAGAAAAGAAAACATTCCAGTGTATAAACCAGGGTTTCTAAGGTTGGAAAGAAAAATGTTTGTTAATCTAAAATTATGGTAAAATAAAAAGGACTTATTTTTAAGGATCAAAATCTATGTCATCAAAATCAAAATGATGTCATCGTTTCTCATGTCACTCCAAACTCTTTCTTTCCGCCATGGGTCAAAAAATAATAGATTTGAAGAATGATCAAATACTTTAGCATACGGTGACACAGAGGTGTACTTCACCTGTAAAACTTCAAAAAAGGACATAAGAGATGAAATGTTCAGCTAAACTGACTAATTCTTGCAGGACAAGTACTTTGTATTTCATTCTTTAACATTTGATGTGGTTAGTTTAAAGCAGTGGACCCCAGACTGTGGTACATGAAGTGACAATGGGGGTATGCAAACTAGACTTGTCATGATTCTGCCTCATCATGTCATGTCTTTCTTGGTCTTGTGGCAGAATCATGGCAGAGCCTCGTATTTTGTGTGGAGAGAGGCATGTTAGTATGTTATAGAGTCCGGTCCAGCAGCCGGAGTCCAGTCCGGGCCAGCCGGTATCCAGTCCAGCAGCCGGCAAGCCATCCGGCGATCCAGCCGGCATCCAGTCCGGTCCAGCAGTCAGAGTCCGGTCCCGCCCATATCCAGCCCGGTCCAGCAGCCAGAGTCCAGTCCGGTCCAGCAGCGGCAATCCAGCCGGTGATCCAGTCCGGTCCAGCAGCCGGAGTCCAGTCCAGTCCAGCATCCGGAGTCCAGTCCGGTCCAGCAGCCGATGATTCAGCCGGCGTCCCAGCCGGTGATTCAGCCGGCGTCCCAGCCGGTGATTCAGCCGGCGTCCCAGCCGGTGATTCAGCCGGCGTCCCAGCCGGTGATTCAGACGGGGTCCCAGCCGGTGATTCAGACGGTGGTCCAACCGGCACCCTGTCCGGTTCAGCCGGCATTCCAGCAGGCAGCCAAGCCTGCCCCTGTCAAGCCCCCCCCGGACTGCGCGCCCTCGAGTGCCCCCTAGGACTAAGACTGCTTCCCCTTGTCCTAGCCAGGCCCGGTTCTAGAACCAAATCACTGAGGGTGCTTTTGAAAATAGTGAGGGTAGGGTGCTCACTGATATCTAAATATATTATGTTGTAAATAGCCTGCAATCATAAACAGGAAATAAAACTAAAAATATTACCACCAAGCATGGTATATACATATATATATATATGTCACCTAGATTTAGTAATAAGAACAAAATCTGTAAAATTCATAAAAAAATTAAACAACGGCACATTACCAAGAAATAGATCACCTCCCTTTCGAAAGTTAACCACGAAAACCATGTTTTTTAAAAGCCATAGTTAAACGATAGTTACTGTAGTAAAAAAGTAGTCAATACACCAAAAAAATATTTTCATTAGGGATGAGATTTAACAAAAATAATTTAATTTAAAACCATGTAAACAATGGCTGTATAACTCACTCACAGCAGACACAGCACCTCAACAGAAGAGAAATACAAATTGAAGCGCTAAATGAACTAATTTTCCACAGCCACTTCTAAATGGTCGATTGGGGCATTTCTGTAAGCATGTCACATGTAAGGCTCTTCGTCACCTAGATCACTCGGCGCCGTCGGCGGCACTCGCTGGGATTTGACGAACATCTTGCTTGTTTGGGCTTTATTTAGCCAATTTACTGATGTCAATAATTATAAAAAACTTTTACCAGTCAGCTAGCAGAGTTGACTTCCAGAGTGGAACGCTACAAACAGGCAGTGAACAATTAAAGAGACAGGCTCACATGCACTTCACGCTCGCTGAAGACATGAATAAAATAAAACGCCATTATAAAAATACAGACATAATGAAATTAAGAGTTTAATTCGAAAGGTTGTGTTTATGTATTAAGTTGTTTATGTGTGCATATGCTTTTATTGGCTAAATGTAATTTACATTATTAATAAAACGCTATTCGTATACGCTATCAATAATTTCATCTGAGGGTGCTTAGCACCCTCAAGCACACTCGTAGAACCAGGCCTGGTCCTAGCCCCTCATGACTTCCGCCCATAGACTCATGTGTTCCCCCGCCCCCTCCCTTGTTTGTTATTTTTGTTGTGTCATCCCAATCCCCTGATTATTTTTGCTTGTCTACCTTTGTTGATCTTTACCATGTTTTGTTGGATGTTGTCTGTTACCCAGTCTGTCTTGTCACGTTAGTCTGCCCCTTGGTGAACGCCTGGGGGCGTTCATTAAGGGGGGGGGCTTCTGTCATGATTCTGCCTCATCATGTCATGTCTTTCTTGGTCTTGTGGCAGAATCATGGCAGAGCCTCATGTTTTGTGTGGAGAGAGGCATGTTAGTGTTGGTTCTAACATAGCATGCGTTCCCTCCGGTCTCGTCTATGGCCCCGCCCCTCTCTTTTCCTCGTTTAGCTTCCCATCAGTGTTTGATTCCCCACACCTGCCCCTTGTTAATTACCCTTTGTTAGTTCCCATATATAATGCCCTTGTGTCTGCTGTCCTGTCCTGATGCGTTTTGTTTGCTTGCTTGTTTGCGTGTTACATTGTCATGTGTGTGCTAAATACCTTGCCATGTTGGATTAATCACCGTGCTATGTTGGATTTTCTTACCTTGTCATAGTTTTGTGGAGTAAGTTTAGTTATTTCTGTCTTCTTGTTTTTGCCCTCTCGTGGGAAGTCTTTTGTCTGTCTTTTTGTTTTGTTTATCGTGTTTTCCCTATTGTGGGTTTTTGTTTTGTTTAATAAAGTTTTGTTAACCCTTTCACTGCCTGCGCCTGGGTTCTGCCTCACCAATCATGACAAGACTAAAACACAGTTCAAACCAAGTTCATGTTTTTTCATAGTCCACCTGCTAGTGTCCATGTAAAATAAATGGTCCAGTCAAATTAGCCAATCAATTTAGGTTTTGCTGTCCATTGTGAATATGTGTCAAACATTCAGCATATACAAAAAACTGGGTTAGCTGTACATTCCCTGCCACACCTGCACCACCCAATGTCGCTCACAAAGCCAGAGTGCTGTATTTTTAGGGTGTTTCTTTCTTCATCTGAATCCCACAATCCACCTTGCGAGTGTGACTTTTGTAGAAACACATTGAAAATGCTCACTCAGCCTTGCTCAGTATGCACTCTTTTTAAATCACGCCTAACTGCCTCGCTACCTGCCTACTAAGACCTTGCTACCTTTTACGATTATGCACTTTTAAGTGAAGCTTTAATGACACTTTAATCAGAATCGTTTATTTCCAAGAACAGTGAGTTAACATGTACGAGGAATTTGCCTTGGTAGGCTGGTGCATACAATTAAAGAAACAAGACTTTTAAAAGGCAGAAAATATAAAAATATATACAACGTTAATGACGACATAAGGGTTAAGTTAAGTTATTTCATGTAATGTTCAAGCAATCCTGTGACTTTAAGGGGGAGGGGACTGTCTTGAGGAGGGAGGTCTGCATGGGGTTATGTTGGGACTGGGCTCTGAGGCGTGGGTTATGGCCATAACAGTTACGCAGTTTGATTACTGAAGTTGACAATAAAGAAGATAAAGAGCATGCTTGGTCCTTCAATACAGACATAGACTGTGTGTAGAAAACTACAGTTTACTAAAACTACAACCAAAACTGTTACACTTTTTTGTTCATTGAAATCAAATTAGATATTGACATAATATTATTTGGAAAACCTAAACTAAATAAAAATTTGAAATTTTACCTCTGCAATAAATTGAAATATGTTTGAAATTATTAACTGAAAATAAATAACAAAAAGTGACATAAATAAATAAACAATAAAATGACAGAAGCACGTCACAAAATACTGTAGCTTGCAATAACACTGAATTTACTATAAACACTAAAATTATAATAAAGAAAGCTCATTTAAAATATAAATAAAACTCGAATTAAACTATAACACATCTGAGTCACTTCTAGCACACCTCTGCCATTAATAATAAATGAGTCCTTTATTAAATATTCTATTATTCTGTGAAATAATCTCTTTGATGTCTGCTTGTTAAGTCTGACGTCACGCATGAGAGCTTCCAGGTCCAAACGCGATTCATTTTTTATAAATTATTAAAATATTGATTCTGTGAGCCTGCTTGAGACTAGTTAGACTTTTTAAAAGTGTGATGAATAAGATGAAAAGAAAATGGTGGCTTGGACCTGTAAATGATATTCCTAACGTCACAATAAGATTGTTGAATGAAGTGAAATGTGTTGCACGGTTTTAAATATGTAACATCTAATATTGTACAATATATCCTATATTAATACAGTATGCGTTGTGAGACTATTCCAGACATGATAGGTCATTGTAAGAAAGCTTTTAAAAACACTGGTTGTGAAGTAAATGTATGTTTTGACAGGATGCCTGCTGTTATGTTTCAGTAGCTATGTGTTTTGTTTCTTTTACTCACACGCCAGAAGCGTGGTGCTGAGGGACTAAATGTAGCTGTAAGACATAAGTGTGAAAACAGCTCCATTTCCATCGCCTGTGTGTTTTCCTCTCTTTCTTTTGTAATAATGGCGGCCTGCTTGGTTTTAAGCCAAGTGTTAAAACCTTGCAGTGTGTTCAGGCTTTTACACGGCTCTCCACACCTCTGGAAATGACCTCAACAGTTTCACATCCCATGTATTGTGAGTGATGGAGGGACTAGTGATTGAGACTACGGGTTTAGTACACTTAAGGAGGACGATGTGCTTCCTACATTTCCTGTTTGGATGTTTAGTGATGTGGGGTTTTGATAGTTGCTGGATGTAACAATGAGCCATAACACAACAAACTTCAGGAAGGATAAATAAAATAAATTAAATTGGCGATTTGGCGTACAGACGGATGTGTTCAGCATCTGATATTTTTCTGAAATATTAATGTCGTTGTATTTAAGGTAACCGTGTCCTTAATACGTTATTATGCAAATGTTTTCATAAATGTGCAAGGTTTTCGACAGCAGATGTTTCGAAGTCATTTGTTACATTGTTACCTTTTGAATGCAATTTCATTACATGGCTCTTATAACAAATGGTTGGCATGAACACCTTTCAAAATATCATCGCCATTAATCTTGTTTACGGATTCATTCAAAACCAAAAAAAAAGAGTTTAGTGTCGCAATCTTACCTGTTTTCATATTTCAATTGTTGAATGAATGAGGCATTTATATAGCGCTTTTATTGTGTATTGCTGTATACACAAAGCGCTTTACAATTAAATATTAACAACCACCGGTGTGCAGCATCCACCTGAATGATGTGACGGCAGCCACGGCGTCAGTTCACTCACCACACGCCAGCTATAGGTGGAGAGGAGAGAGAGATAGAGCCAATTCAGAGGGTGGGGATTATTAATTGTTCAATGTAAAAGTGCTTCTTTGGCCTGGTTGTTATACATACAAAGCATGAAATGACAAGAACAAAAAAGTTACATAGAGAACATTCTTTAAACAAGAGGAAAAAGCAACAAAGACAAGTTTAGTCGGACCACCGTGTCGATTTGACGGCGGTGCATGGTTTATTATTTCATACAAGCAGCAGTTCAAGTCCTTCTGAATTCCCTCCTTCCTTCACTTCATTTGGGTTAATGTCCTTCTCTCATTTCCATATGAGTCATTGTGTGGTTTGGAAGCGCGTCAGGATCTGGAACTCCCGCTGGAGACTGACTTTTGGGGTAGAGACTGGAGGTCTATGGATTGGCAGTAAAGAGTACACATAGTAGTCTTGCATCTGTGCTCTTGAACTAAGGGGTGGTTTTCTGTGTGCTTATGGTATGGGTGGGGTAGATGCGATGATAGATACCAAAAACAAGTAGGCAGATGTAGAGCCCGTTTCAGGTGAATGATGGCCTTGTTTGCCCTCTCAGAGCTGGATTTACCGAGCTCGCGTTTTCCAACCATTGCACTCCTATATGAGAAGCTTTTGTTGTTATTGAGCATGGTCATTAATCTTCCATCATCTAAGACAACAATCCAAAGAAAAAAAAGATTAACTTCAGATGGCCATCAGCCATTAGTTTTTTCTTTGTTCACAAACCAATAGAACTTTAGAATAGTTTCGATAGCGTATGTATTTACATTTATTCATTTAGCTTTTATCCAAACCGACTTAAATGAGAGCGCAGCATTTTGTCAGAGAAAAGTAGTTTACCATGCCATAGGATACATGGTGGGTTCAAGTAGGATTAAAGATAATTTAAGGGCAAAATAGAAGAAATTGACATGTTTTATTTATATAAACAAAACTAGAAAGTAGACAGTTAGGGCTTAGTCAAATGCAGAACAGTTGTTTTTTGAAAGGTTGTGAGAAACAGAATAGGTAATCATTTACGAAGACATAGTAGCAAATAAACATAAAATAAAACAAAGGTTATGCAAATGGTTTATTATTAATATATAAATAAATAAATAAATATACAAATATATGTACATAAAATAGCACATTCATTCATTCAAATTTAATTAAGAACAGACACTAAATAAAATGTACAGTATGTGAACAAATATTAAAATATATTTTTTAACTAATTTCAACAATTCATAATGTGTTTAACATTAAACAAATTTTAAATTAATTCAAACAAAAGTTAAAAGGTTCTCCCAAAAAAGGCAGTTATGTTCCGGCAGCTGGGGCCCCAGATAATGTTCTTTAAATAAAAAAAATATATATATAAATATGTATTTTTTTTTCCCAAAAAACATTTAAACATTTAACGAAGATTAAATTAATTTAAACAAAATCAAGTTAAAAACATGGGGCCCCCCAAAAAACGGTTATGTCCTGGCAGCTGGGGCGCCAGAAAAGAAAACTTAAAATAACATTATAAAAATATTATTTAAATAAAAACCATTTTCTAAACAATTTTAACAAAAAAATATTTGTTTAACATTAAACAAATATTAAATGAATTTAAACAAAATACCTCAAGTTAAAAAGGCCCCCCCCAAAAAGAGATAAAAACTTAAAATCAAATTTTTTGCAAAGTAAAGTTGCATGTTTTTTCTGTTATTTTACACCCAACTTGTAAATGTAACATTTTTTACGCATTTTAAATTTATTCAATTTAAAAATATGATAATGATATGATATAATAATAATAAAAAATATGTGACAATTCTGTCCAATAAAACAAATACAATAAATTACAATTTTATAAAGTGTAGGTTCAAGCTGGCTGGATCTCATTTCAGGTTAAACTGAGGATTGATTTAAGAAACACATTTACATGTCACTCTAAAGCTGAGTACTATATGCTGGTATACTAAGCTGTTTATCTGGGTTGGATCACTGTAGTCATTACCGTGCAGTCCTGGCAGCCGCCGCACTCAGACTGCTCATTCATTTACTTGTAATTGGGGATCTAAGGTGGGTGCCAGCCATGGAGATGCAGAGCAGTGTTTTATCCTAAGCATCAATAAACACTCACACAATCTTTCTGCAAGCTAACAGAAACCAGATAGTGAGGATGCTTTCTGTGTCAGTGATCATTAAAGCCGACTTCACAAGAGACTCTCCAGACTCGCTTTTAAATTGTATGCTTGTCCTGCACTAAACCACACACCATGAAGTGTTTTTTGTGATCATGGCACCGCACCGAATCACAGCTTTACAACGGAGACATCTGAGGTTTTCAATTGTCACTCGAGACCTTAAATAAAGCCCTTAGCTCTGACACACTCCAAAGTCCACAAATAGGTTTACGTTGGGATGGACCTCACCCGTGAATCAGCCTCTGTGTGAGATGACACTTTCTGTTTTCCTTTTCATTTGATCAATTATACTGTATTTTTTATCTTTTAATAATTTGATGTTTATGTTAGTTTTTATATTTGTGTCGTACTGCTTAATGTTTGTGGTAACCACTTCAAACAGGTGTCACTGACGCATATAGGGACGTTTTGTCCCCGTTTAAACCTCGGAAACTGTAATTGTTCCCAGAACATCAGGGAATATCTGTGTGTCAGTGCGTGCAAGGAAGAGGGGAAAGTTGGAGTCAGACTTCAACATAGGCTTTGGCAACATCAATGTCTCTCTCTCTCTCTTACACACATATACTCTTGCTCTCTCTTGCTTTTTCTCTTCTTGTACTTCTCTCTGGCTTATGTGGAATAAATTATGTTCAGCTTTGGTATGGGTTACCCAGTCCTGATGAATCATAAGCTTGTGATTTCAAAATATAAAAATATCACAAAGAGCTACATTGTTTAAACAAGCAATTCTCGGACAGTGAGTGTTTTTTTTCTCTCAATACAGTGCATCAAAGCTAGTGAATGTAAATCAGTAAAATTCGAATCACACACTGTTAAACTTAATTTCTTATTATTCCATGGTTTTAGAACAGCCATAAATCTTTCAGTTGGACAAAAAAATAGCTGTCCAGTGTACACCTTTCTGAACTTTAAATCTTATTTGCGTTTGAAAACATCTCTCTCTCTCTCTCTTTCTCTCTATCTCTCTCTCTCTCTGATTTCCTCAGCACTAAAGAAGTTATTAAGAAAAATGTGATTACCTTGCATTATCCAGACTTATTACACGGCTCGTTGGATTGCTTGATTCCGATTGGCCAGTCGCGGCATTTGCAGGTTCGTTATTCCCAAATAACAACCTCTCAAAACTCTCTGTTTTTTTGACAAATTAAATATAAATATGTCTTTTAATAACATATATGACATTATATTTACAAATGATTAAACCAAATTGCCTATTCGTGACATTTGAATGTCGTTTCTTACATTAAAGGTCTAATCAGACGAGCACTTTCAACAAGTTGGTATGATTTATTAGGGTCTTCATGAAATGTCTGGAACATATTTTGCTTAAAAACACTCAATGGCTGTGTAAACAAAACCCTTCTTGCCTCGTCAAAAACAGCTATGCTCACAGCAACCCGTTTTGGTGCATGTCTCTTTAACTGATAATGAGTTACAGCGAACCCCACCCTCCTTCTGTCCGTTGGGTCAACACAACACACGTGTAGTGGCAATGGTTTAGCTAAATGATATTTCCTGAATTCCTCTGCGGTTAGTTTCAAACGTCTCAAATCATTCGTCCGGAGACAAAAAAAATCAGTCACAGCAAACAGCTAATGCGCTCACGTTGTGTGTGTATGCTTACCTAAAATCCACGGAATCCACTGCAGATCTCAGCAGAATTACATGGATTTTAGCGCTTGTCATTGACAGTGTTGGGTAAGTTACTCTGAAAAAGTAATTAATTACTAGTTATTAGTTACATATTCAATAGTGTAATTAGATTACTGTACAAATTACTCTCTCCAAAAAGTATTTAGTTACTTATTACTAATTACTTTCTATAACCTATATCAGCCCTGATTAGTTAAGTGATTGAAAGATAGACATGAAACGGCTCTTTTAATTCATTCAAATAATAATATTAAACTACATAAAGTACTATTATTAACTGACCAAAGTATTACAAATGTGAGAATTATACATTAAAGCACGGATTTTAAAGTTAGACTTTGAATTTTGATGTCAATTCCACTATTGCACACACATATATTACACACAGTATTTAGTTTAATTACTTCAAAAGTAACTGTAATTAAATTACAGAAAAAATAAGAGTAATCCCTTACTTTACTTTTTCAAGGGAAAAGTAATTAAATTACAGTAACTAATTACTTAGTAACTAGTTACACCCAACACTGGTCATTGACAAGTTATAACGTTACACACACAACGTGAGAGCTAGTTTGCTGTGACAGATTTTTCAGCCATAAGCACGAATGATTTGAGACGTTTAAAACGAAACTAACCGCAGTGTTCGCCCCTGTTCATTAGCAAAACAAACAGCTTGCCGCAGCTAAACATATTAACGCACATAATGTATTAACATTCATACAGCTAAACTCCAAGTGTCCATCTGCACTTATATACAGTAAGTTTAACACTGGCTTTGAATGTTATATTTAGCCCGTGACTGACTTAGCTCCCTTCGCTATCATATGCTAACGTTATCCTCCTATATATATACGGTACATGTACGTCAATTCAGACTGTTGATAAATATTACTTACATCGGCAGCTTTGTCTCGTTCAGTCGGTCTTGATCCCTCTTGAGGAACAACTTTGAAGCTAATCCTGCTTGTACTGTCCCAGGTTGATAAAGCACTCCGGTTTGAAGTGATTCGCGCAAACAAGCAGGTTTTAACTTATGGTTTCTGATGGATTTCCACTAAAAATAAAATAAATCCACTCCTGTCTCTTCCTAGGTTTGGACTCTGTGCAGCGACTACATTGCATGTTGTCCGCGAACTTTAGCCATGGCGTCACGTACACCGCTGTCGCTTGTGAAAACAACAATGGCGGCGCGCGGTGGGCGGAACTGTGTAGATTAAGGGGCGGTAACATTATAATAAAATCCGCTTTGGACGTCACAATCAGAGCGAAATCTGAACGGCTCGATTTCTCACATGCTTGCAGGGAAAGGCACACCAAAACAAACTTACTGGGTTCTTTTTTTTCACGTTTTCTGGGTTGCTAGATGCACCAGGGACCCGATGATAGCACTTAAACACAGAAAAAGTGGGGTTTTCATCTGATGTCTCCTTTAAAACCGAAAGTAAACGGCTTTTCCGCGCGGAAGGTCTGCATTCGGTAAAAATTTGCTAATCAAATATTTGAAATTCATATTTCATGGCCAGTTTTTTTCTCATGTGGCAAGTTGCCATGTTATAAGTGGGATAATGTACAAGCAGCCCGCTTCGCGTCTGGTTCTGATCACACTGTCAGGGCTTATTTCTGCGATAACAACCGGAATGTTGAATTAACGTTAAATTCAATATTGATTCAACAGTAATCAAGCACCGTTGCTATTCTTCATTTATTTGACATAAAACCAACACTAAATGACCCATAATGTGTTAAAATTCCACAATGTGTTATTATTTAACATATCCTGTAGCAAGTTGGTTAGGAAAACAAGCTGTTGTGGTCTTACTAGGATTGACCATATTCCTTCATTACTTGACTATTTGGCTGTATAATTCTCTAGATGGCAATGAGAGGGTGATGCCAAGCCTGAGCTGGAAAAGACATCAGGCTGAATGTTTGATCTGGATTGGCGGAGCACTAGTATTTTTAATGCCCAGTTGAATAGGGAATGAAGTGAATAGTTTGTAGCCAGACACATCCCATCTTAATATTAAAGTTCCCAGCCCTTTTTTGTTCATTATGGGATATTTAAGGGCAGGGAATAGTAAAGCCGTTCCTGAATCATGGTGCAGGCCTGGATCTCTGCTCTGAGAACCTTTGATATTAGTCATTGACCGGATAGGTGTGTCTCTGGAGGGAGACGCTTTTATTTTCCCAGATTTCCCAGTTTACTGACTAAAGTTTGTTTAAAACGGCATTGTTTGGAAATGCTTTTGGGAATAATTTTATTTGTCAACATGCACCCCTCCCCAACAGACTCGGAGAATAATGTAAATAATGCAAATAATTACAAATGATCATACCGTTGCTAGAAAGGAACTAAAGCACAAAAACATAAAGGTCATGGTGTCCAACTTTTTTCAATCAATAAAATATATCTTCATTAAAGATTTATTTAAAAAAGTATTCAAGCTTGACTAAAATAAAATACTTTTTGAGATCAAATTACATCTTAATTACACCCAAGAGAATGACTACAAAATACTGCTCTAAGACAGATAGAAATTACTGCATGCTTTATTTATTTATTGTATTTTTGGTACATTTTAATAAAAAAACAAACATATTTACTGGTGTCAAAATTTGTCAAGTATTTATTTGACAGTAAATACCTTAAAAGCGTGTCCATTTTCGTATCACACCTTTTGTTAACTTTTACATAAGCATTTATTTCCGGGTTTGAATGAAAAATATATGTATAACATTGTCTGCACTTTAGACTACTACGAGCAAATACCATATGCATTTATGCGTATACAAAGCCACTATAACTCAGCACTAACAGATAAATTAATTCACAAACATAACACGTACTGTACCCACACAATAGTTAATGCAAGGTAATTATATTTTCCTTAATAACTTCTTTAGTGCAGAGGAAAACATCAAATATTTGACATCAAATGCATTATGCATGCCTAGACAAATGCATATACTTCACCTAGACTAAAAGCATTAACAACAAGGGATTGGCGCCCTGTCTAAGGGTGGGAGAGAGAGGACATTATTTCAAATGCAAATATGTTTCTGGTGATTCATATCACTGCATCTGTTGAATGATGAACAAACCTAAAATCAAAATGAATTGAACAAACCTAAAAGTTAATTTTCTATCAGCGGCTTGCTGTTTTCTACAGAATAACCTATTCTACAGATTCAAAGGCAGGTGTCCGGTGGAATTGAGCTTTCAAGATTGTTTCCATTCGTGAGGTGTGCAGTCGTGTCATTATCCCGGTGCTTGTGTCGGCTGAAGTTGCAAACCACATTGTAAACAGAACAAACTGAATTTGACATGCCATTTTCTAAAACGTTGCCGCGTGGCCTGAGAAAATCGATTCAGGAGGAGATAGTTTGGGTGTGGAAGTAGTAAGGGGAGCCGCATCAAACTGCAGCATAAACTGGTTGAGTTACAGTTGCCGAGGGTGCAATCTTGATGACTTGTCGAGGGGTGTAACCTTAATGACTCAGAAGAGAAGTATGTTCCCGTTCAAGGTGAATGAGTCACCGGGTAACCAGAATACACCTCGAGTGAACGCGGCTCCTATTCTCCCATGATTTCTAACATTGAAGGTGAGCTCTCAAAGGAAAACCGATTACATTGGAAAGTGCTTTGGGCCAACACATTGTTTCATGGATTTCTTGATTTGCAAATCCACATTTGGCGAAATTAATACAGTGTGCAGCTGTGAAGTTGAATAGATGTAAATTGAAATATATTGTGCGTACAATTGCATTTGTGAAGAGTCTATCAGAGCAGAAAACAGCCACCAATTGCGTTCGCATGTTCAGAGCTGTAACTAGGAATTTCGCCCTGGTTACTCTATACCTCCTAAATCTCTGCTGCTTTAAAATAAGGGGCCAACCTGGGGGAAATGATATCAACTGGGCAGTATTATTGTGAGTCACTTAATCCAGAGGGCATAAGTCGCGCAGTCCATAATGAGAATCCAGAGCGATGTACAATAATGCCGCACAGTGACTCACACAGGAACAAACAATGAAGTGTGATTCCCCTTCATTCCACAGCATGAATTCAGACAGAAAATATACGAAAAAAGCGCTTTGGATTATCATGGAAAACAACCAAGCGGTAGCTGCGATTTCTCCAGGCTGTGCTCGGGAGGGTGCCGAAGAAAATCTGAAGCCTCACACGAAGTTTTGTATGATTCTGATCTCCACCCCCTGAGAAACCCGATTGCTATAAAAATGTGTCTGTGCGTGTGTGAGATGTCGGCCAGCCGCCGTTATTGATGTGCAGAGGAGTGTCGTTTGCAGGGATATGAGACTTGCCTTTCTTAAGTCTGTCTGGCAAACATTATTAATCGTTCACTGCAGTTAAGCACTATTGTCCATATAGTATGTGAAAGAGGGGAAGACTGTTAAATGTCAGCCTTCATGGCACCTTTAAACAGTCTGTTTGAGACTTTCTAGAATCATTTGGAGGATGTGCACTGGCTGAATGAATAGGTTTCATGTGCAGCTGTTTCTGTTCTGCAGACTGTATTCCTCCCTCTTCCGAATGGCTACTGGATGCTCGACATGCAAATCCACAAAAACGCGCTTGAGACGAAGGCTGTGCAAAGCTCTGATCTTTTTTGATTTTCATACACACACTGAAGAAGGTAACAGCATTAAAGGAAAAGTTCATCTCAAAATCAAAATTGTGTTATTTTTTACTCGCCCACATGACGTTCAACGTGTTTTAAGACCTCCCGGCGTCTTCGGAACACAAATAAAGATAGTTTAGGGACATCCGCGAGATTTTAAGACCTCCTCATGGACATCATGGTTATAGTTGTTGTCAAGTTCCAGAAAACTACTAGGCATCGTTAAATTGGTCTATCTGCTCATAGTGGCTCAATTGAATTGTTTTGAAGTGACTGAAATACAATAAACAAACCAAAATAATGAGTTTAATCGATATATTCTCCTCTGTCTTGTCAGGGTATGGTGCGCGTTCACGAGAGCACTTCGACGCATGCGCATTCGGTTTGTACGGTTGGGCAAAATAGTGCAAGTCTTCCTCAATATCGAAATCATCAGACATTTTGCGAAGATCAGCTTATATACAGCGTGCATGCTTGTAAACACAGAGTTGCGCTTCCGGGTTATCAGTCAGAACGCCGGCGTCTGCCCCCACCGAATGCACATGTGTCGAAGTGCTCTCGTTCTCGTACAGGTGGAAAAGACCTGATTTATTATTAAAAGTGCACAGACGGCCAGTCTGCCGAGCTTTTCCATGCCTAGTTTTCTAGCCATAAATAAAACCTAAAATAGAAAAAGAATGGTTTGATGGATTTTTTTCTGTAATGAATGATAGTATGAAAAAACAGCTGATATGTGTTATAACAATAAAAATGTCATAGAGAATTTATTTTTATTATTATTTCTGTATTTCCATTGTTTTGTTTCTACAAAATAATTTAATTGTAAATTTGTATTTATTAAAATAATTGAATGCATAACTATTTGTTTGAGGTCAACTTTAAATTTGTTATCTATTAGAATAAGTTTCATTTAGATTTGTAAGTAATGTGTGTTAACAAACAAACTACATCGTCGCCATCCTTCCGAAAACCACGGATGTCCAAATTCTCTTTTGTTCAGGAAATGGAATTTTTAACTATATTTTACGAGGTGGCTTATTCGTATTCGATTCCTGGAAAAAAAGCAAAACTGAAGCCCCACCCCTAACCTCGCTCCTAAACCTAACGTCACTGGTGCCAAAGCAAATCATACTAAAATGTACGAATAAGGTCATACGAATTCATTCGCCACCTTATAAAATAGTTACGTTTTGCCGTGAGATTGTGTTGGAAAAATCACTGTACAAGCACTTTTTAATAGTTTCTATTGGTTTGATATTTGCGAAACCCAGTGACAAACATAAAGGGTGACTAATAATAATCATTTAGGACAAAAAATAAAAATCGCAAAAGATGAAGATTTCAGAAGGACACCACCGACATGTACCTACTGCACTTGCTATTAATATGCCGTATGTACACTTTCTTATTAGACTTTCTCAACAATAATAAAAAAATCCATTTACACTTTATCTTATTTTCTCTGTCAATGTAATATTAACATCATTTTCTGTCCACAGAAACAGGAGCACTAGATGGACGTCTGGAGTATTTTTTATTATATTATCAAAGGCAATTGAGTGAAATTTGTCACCTCAGCAAGCAGAAACATTGTTTACTTTTTTATTTATTGTTTTACCTCCTGTTGTGATTGTGCTGTTTTTCTTTTTCAAATGACACCCCCGGTGTCCGCTCAGCGACTGCAAAATAAAGCTCAGTCTCGCCGACTGAGCCTTGCCCATAGCAGAGGGTTTATTTCTGCACAGTACCCTTATTCCAAAGCCATGTTTGTTTTTACTGGAGATGGTGGTGTTGTCAGGCACAGGTAAAGATGAATGGAGAGGGTCACTCTCTTTAGCTTTGAGGGAAAAAGCCTCAGTAAATCAGTTGACTGTTCATTGTTGAATCTGGCCTGAGTATGAGTGCAGCTGCTTTGTCGCGTCTTTTAAAGTGTTGTTTTGTTTCACAACACTTCTGTAGAGAGAAATGAGTTGGAACGGAGCTATGCAGCTGACTACTGTAATTACTTTGCTCCTGCAGATGCTTGGCAAAGCGTGTGAGATTTGCTTTGTGAATTAGCACAAGGTTACCTCTTGACAATTGTGATGAAACTCGGGTTGAAAGAGAAAAATATATTTTTACATTGGTTTAAAAAGGGAGTGTCACCACAGATGATCACCAGAGATCCAACGCCCACAAGAACGATGTCACATGTGCACCCTCATCCATTTCCCCCATTCTTTTCTGTGTCAGGCAGTAGTCCGTGTCAGACGTGCACCCAGACAGGCGTGTTTGTGCTAGACTCAATGGCTGCACTTTAAGTGTCTCTTGGCAAACACACAGCAAATACCTGATTCAGGTGGATTTGTGGACCCCTCACGCACACACAGAAATATTTATGGTAATTTTTTCCTTTTGTACACTAATTACGCTAAATATGTTTAAAAATAGGTTGCTGAAGTATTACCTGTGTATGTGTAACTGACTTGGTAATGTCAGTTTCCTCTTAAAGGGACAGTTCCCCTCAAAATGAAATCATTTACTCACCCTCAAGTTGTTCCAAATCTGTGTAAATGTCTTTGTTCTGCTGTACACAACGAAAGATTTTTGGAAAATGTTAGCAATTTTCAGTATTTGAACAACACTACCATCGTAGTAAAAAAGAAAACTGTATAGTCAAAGGTGCCCTGGAACTGTTTGCTTTTCTAAAGTCTTCAAAATATCTCATTTTGTGTACAACCGAACAAAGAAATTTATATAGGATTGAAACAATTTAAGGGCGAGTAAATGATGACAGAATTTTCATTGTTGGGTCAGCTACCCCTTTAACTCATGTTCCTGTTTTTATTACCTCTTGCTGATGTAAAATCTTATTGATTTATTATTTATATCTTGTATGCATTCCATATTTTCTTATTAACTGCATTGTTTTAATTTCTTTAAAACTCTGTTTTGTTTTTCTTACTAGTTTGATGAAGCACATGCTTATCATCAATTGTGACATTTTTTAAGGAAAACTGCATCTATTAAAAGACCCCCAACTATTACATATTGTGTCATTTGTGGAATGATCTGCCCGCCGCTACAAGATCAGCAGATTCTGTGGCCATCTTTAAGAATCGGCTGAAAACACATCTCTTCCGTCAACACCCGACCGATCAGTTCTGACTTCTATATCTTTTCTACTCTTTCTATCAAAAAAAATATTAGTATACTGTGGTGGGCTATACGAGACCAGTTTTTACTGCACTTATGCTTTTTGTTGTCCTGCTGTTGTTCCAGTTGCTTCTATTGTTTACCTCATTTGTAAGTTGCCTTGGATAAAAGCGTCTGCTAAATGATTAAATGTGACCCTGGATCACAAAACCAGTCTTAAGTAGCACGGGAACATTTTTAGTAAAAGACAAAAATACATTGTGTGGGTCAAAATTATCGATTTTTCTTTTATGCCAAAAATCATTAGGATATTAAGTAAAGATCATGTTCCATGAAGATATTTTGTAAATGTCCTAACTTAAATATATAAAAACTTTATTTTTGTGAGTGGATGGTCTGCCACAGTGCCCCTGATTAACAACTTCAAAGGCAATTTTCTCAATATTTTGATTTTTTGCGCTCTCAGATTCCAGAGTTTTAAACGGTTGTATCTCAGCCAGATATTGTCCTATTCTAACAACTCATATATCTATAGAAAGTTTATTTATTCAGCTTTCAGATGATGTAAAAATCTCAATTTCAAAAAATTGACCCATAAGACTGGTTTTGTTGTCCAGGGTCACAAATGTAAATGTGCATTAATTATTACTTTTGGGAGTTATTCACCAATTTACATACCACGTCTTTTTTTCTTTTCTCCTTTATTTCATATTTGCATACGCATGCACACCTAACACAAGCCTTACCAAATTCATACCTCCCCCTACATGCGTCCTCTCAAGTCCGCTTTTCAAACAACTGGTAAACCCAACACGTTTTTACAAAGGGTAAAAATCAACAAAAGGGCCCGTCGATCGCAGTACTCCATCAGGCTGGTGTGCCTTTGGGGGGCGCAATATTAATTTGACCTTAAACAAACCTGCCAAAGAAAAACAAAACTTATTCTCCCCATATGCACATATTGTTGTGCTTGAGACCACATGGACCAGTTTATTTTTAGTTTGGTGCACTATTGGGTTTCATTAAGGGTCCCAGACGGCCCGCCTCAGCACAGGCCACACAGTGCCAGAGGCCGAGTGGTTTCCTGCCCATGTTATGACGCAGAGCGGTGGAGCACACATGGTTACATACACACAATCTCTCGCTCGTACAAAGAGCGCGTAGAATGGGCTCTTTGTGCTTGGGCTGTTGTGGCGCTGTACTGCCGCGTCTCTGCGCTGACAATATTTTTCCTCTTCTCAAAGACCAAGTCCAACATTCAACTCCATCTGCCCCGACTCACTCCGTCTGTTTGGGCGGGTGAGAAAAGGGGTTGGGGATGAGGGAGAACAGCGTCACTCGCGTAAATGATTTTGTAGAATGTTCAAAACGGTGGAGCGATAGCGGTGTTGACTCTCTGTTGACACCGCAGGGTGTTCACCGGTGTCAGATATGGGATAGAACAGATAGAAGAATAGACATCTTAGTGGCCTGTACCACCATTTAAAACAGATTTTCTGGATTAAACCCTTTATATGTACCATAAATCATTGTAAATAAGAAAGTAATGGTCTTCTGTGGAGAGCTTTGTCTTCATTTATGTCCACCAGAATGGCTGTTATGGGAGTTGTGGTGTATTGTTGGGTGACTCTGACTCTCTGGCGCCCTCTTAGGGCACATAATGGAATTACAGGTGGTGTCAGCATTTGCAATGCAAAGCTGCGCTTTTTGGGGGGGGGGGTAACAGCAGGGTTGTGGTGAGTAAACAGATTGAAATAGAAGAAATTGAATTGCTCTGTAAATACTGTTGAAATGAGGTGTGCAAAACTTGAGAAAAGCCCATTGCAAGGCACTTGTTGTGAGTGTGCGAGCGAGCGTGTTTTCCAGCAGATGTGACTGCACAATGTTTGCTGTTCTTCTGCATGCAAATGAATCAATACCAAATTCCACACTTCACACTTCAGTGTGCTCGGAGAGTGATTATAAAAACACTTCCTCTCAGTAGAAATGCTGAACCGTAAAGTTTATGCATTTAAATGAAGAGTGTGTAGTTTCTTAAAAAACTGTTTACCCAGCTTGAAGAAACAGTTTATCCAAAAATGATCATTTACTCTCAAGTTGTTCCAAATCTGTATGATTTTTTGGTTCTGATGAAAACAGAGAACGATATTTGGAAGAATGTTTGTAACCCAAACAGTTCTTGACTACCAAAGTAGCAAAAATATATATATTTTTTGTTCTGTTGAACACAAAAGAAGACATTTTGAAGAATGGAGGAAAGGAAACAGTTGCGGGGGAATTTTGGCAATTTTTCCTATATGGTAGTCAATGGTGACCAAGAACTTTTTTTCTTCTTTCTTTGTGTTCATCAGAATAAAGAAGTACAGATTTGAAACTTGAATAATGTATCTTCAGTAATATCTTGCTGTATTGAACAATTAGTGACCAACTGGACAACAAATTAATTTATTCCAGACTATATGGACATTTACATCAATAACTGGCACAGATTGTTAAAGGGAGAGTTCATCCAAAATTAATAATTTAGTCATAAGTTACTTACCCTTGTGTCGCTGAAACCCCTGATGGCTTTCTTTGATCTACTGAAATCAAAACACTAATAATTTGTTGTTTTTTTCAATGGGAATGGATGGGGACCCTTTTTTCAAGCTTCATAAGGACACAGACGCTTTATAGCTGAACTCCATGCGAAACATGAAGTATATCTCAAGTGTCCTGATGGCGTACAAACAGGTTTGGTGAAAGAAAATAAATGAATTTATTATAGTTTTTGACATATGCCATGACTAAATTATTATTTTAAGATAAACTATCCTGCTCGCAAAATGGCTTGTAGCCTGTGTCATTTTTGGTGTAAGAGTTGTAGAATTGTTTTTAATATTTCAAAGTTACTTACTTAGTGTTATTTTCGGAGTAATGTTCAAAAGCTAAATTCTATATGAATATTTATATATTTATTCCTACATGAATATCTGCTGTCTATAATTTGCCTTTCCATTAGTTGTACTTTATTTATCTAAGTTAAATTTAGATATGTTTAATAATATACGTTTAAGATACATTTACTGTTATTGATTATGGTTAATGACTGATTTGAAGGGAAATATCAAAGGTTTAGGTTATGGTTATCCCTGCAGTAATGGATGGATCTCATCACATCACAGTTTAAAAACGGAAGAAACATGTCTTCGATGCCTCTGGGCAATTCCAATGTTATGGACGTGACATTTTGCGTTATGGATGTGACATAAAAATGCTCAGAGAATGAATTTCTTACAAATATATTGAACCATCTGTTTATATTTTACTAAACCCTTGTTGATAGAGTCTAAACAAAACAAAAAAGTCAGTCTATGAACAAATTTTCTATTTTAAAAAAGGGAAATAAACACGCGTTATGGATGTGACAAAAAAAGGACGCGTTTTTTGGGAGACGACAAACTTTGTAGGATTTCTGTGAAATAGAATGCACAACCCTAAAGCAATAATGCCCAATGAATGGAGAAGGGATGCCTCTTTATAGAACATAAAATAGTTCATTTATTTTAATTTTCATGTGTCCATTTATGAGGAATATGTACCGTTATGGATGTGACAATCCTGAAAATGGCACTTACCTGACTATGAAAAATCATGCACTAAAAATAAAACAAATGCTTTACAAATTTGAAGAGAGATCTCACATGGGTATTTGAACCACCAAATGTTAATATCTGTGCTGTTACCAAAGTAAAAACCGTTGGTAAAAACTTAATTTTTTCATGGTAAAGTTGACATTTTCACGGAATTGCCCCTCTGTTACATTTACTGACCTCATGCTAACTTGAGGATATACTGTATGTTGGTTAAATGCTTTCAAATGAGCAAGACTGATTACACTCTTCCTGCCCCCTTTTTCAGCGCTCGAGATAATTGGGTGCTTGTGTAGGTGGCATCGTGGGGTTATTTCCATGCTATTAGTCCATCAGTCCAACTGCTTGATTTTGCCTGCCTGTTTCTTCGAGCGAAACAGCGTGCATGGTAATTAAAGATGCATTATGCAGTGAATATCAAATATCTGTTTGATGTCATTGGAGCAAGTTGAAGAATTGTTAATAGGTTTAGAAAATTTATTTCACATTCACTTTGAAAATACGAAGCATGTCTCATAATGATGATCCTTTTGAAAACCCCGATCGCACTGATAATACGTTTGTTGTTGCTAAATGCAATATCTAATTATATCATAAGAGTGTTCAATAGACAGGAAATTGCACAGAAAACAATAATGAAGTCTCTTCTTCATCTATGAATATTACTGTGACACTAGGAATAAGCAGACAAACAAATAGATTCATGAGAGGAGGAAATAAAAAATAAATGCTACAAAAAAAGGATAGCTGTTAAAGCCCAGTCACATTCAAATCTTAAAAAGAATTCATTAAGGCATTTATAAAACATGCTTCAAGGATGCTGAATAATGTATTGATGCCAACTGGCAGCACTTCAAGAAAAGCTTTTAGCTACTTGTCAAAATATTTCACAAATGCTAATGATCTGACACCTATTTCCGCTTAAGACTAAATGAATTAAGCAAGCTTTATGGTAGCAAAGAACTGAATTCCCTCTATTCACATAGTAAATAAAAGTACTCTTTAAATGTGTTGAATTGCCAGTTTGTGCATTAAAGAAACGTTATTACAATAATTATTACATCAAAATGATGAACACGTTTAGAAATCCCAGGAGGATGCAATTCGTTTAAAATTCAGCACAATGAATATGGCATAATGCTTAGGATAGACACCGCCCTTTAAATCTGATAATTATTATAACAATAATGAAATGTTGCCTTTCAACCTCAATGCCGTTTAGACATGTCGACTAATCCCCATCCTATGAGAATGTCCGAAGTCTTACTCACAGAAGAGGTGAAGCGTAATGTGTTCATCTGCCCTTCGAAGGCCATATGTTCTGTCTTTTGTGCTTTGTGAGAGTCTAAGAGTACAAGTCTTCAGGTTCATGTACAACATTCAGATAATGTAAATGCTGTTGAAAGTTCGGAGTGGTCGGTTTGCAAAGTATGCACAGGGAGGTGTCGCGTATATGCCAAACACAATGGATGAGTCAACATCCTCTCAGGCAAGCACCTACACATCGACGCTGGCAGCCCGGGCTCGAATCTGATTCACCCTTACTTTCCATCCACGCTTCTTCAAAACGCAAGCTCTTGTAGTACACAACGACCTCACAAAAATGCACCTTTTGGGTTACAGAAATGTTATTTAAAGGCCTTAAATATTAAATAATACCACTCAATTATTTTCATTTATGCGAGCAGATGTGCTTCACAGTTGAGAGCAACCTTTCTCTCTAAAAGGATTTTTTCACAACTCATAACTCATTGAACAGTGAATATTACCCTTCTAATCTGCTCAGTGCAGGGGAAGTCTGTGCCGCACAATGAAACGGTTAAGGTGCGCTGAAAACGTTCTGAATTCATTTTCTCTCAGTGTTGCTCTCTTCAGTTGCTACAAACTTCATTTCCGCATTGGCCGTGCGAGAGGCCACGCTGCTGTCCCTCACTTTGTGTCTGAAGAGGAACGGGAAGGTCTTCCTGAAAGACTTGCGGAAGCTGGCCCCCATAAAACCATAGACAATGGGGTTGATAGAAGAGTTGGCATAGGACATGCAGTTAGCCCACGTCTTGATCTTATAGGTTGTGTAGTTCGCCTTGAAGTTTGGATAGAAAGACTGGAAGAGGACAAAGATCTGAATGGGACCCCAGCAGATGGTGAAGAGGACAACAATGACCACTACCATTTTGGAAATCTTACCCCTAATGGAGATGGTTCTCTCTGAGAGCAAGTGGACCTGAAACGAGACAAGGTTATAATGAGACAAGGTTAAGACAGGGAAATGGATCTGAAATATATTGATAAATGTCTCTGTGTTTATACTTCCAGTGGTTTGCAAAAGATTCAGATTCAAAACGATTTCTCTCCAAAAATCCTTATTTGAATCAATGTCAACGTTGTACATTTTTTATATGAATGTTAACTACATTCAAATGTTAATAAAAAAAATAAAAAGTATTTTAAAAATATTTTAGTGTATTTACTTCCATCCTTTTTATTAATTGATATTTTTATTTATATATAAATAAAACTTGCTACCTAACTGATTTTTGTTCATTTTTAAACAAAAAGTGACGGATTGCAGTTTAATGTCACTTCTGACTACAATACTGTAACAAAAGCATAAAGTAGGGCCTATATAAGATGATTGTAATGTGATTGTGATGTTAAAATAAAACAAATCACGAAATGACTTACTGATCCAAACAGGTGCTTACAATCATTGTGACACGTGGAATTAAAAATGAATCAAAATTAAATTTGATTATGATTTTTTTATTCAAATTTTTTTAAATATAAATATTTTTGTATTTTCTTAATTATTATAAAACTGATATTTGAGTTTAAAATGATATTTTCTTTCATTGTTATTTTTACATACTTATATTATAAAGTGAACCTATAAAATACCTGTAAAAATTACCTGATACCTAGATAGAAAGCAGATTTGTTATTTATTTATTATTTATTTTGGCTGATTTTCTGGCTGAAAAACATTTTTGAAAATTTTCTCTGGTTGAGAAAATCTTTATAAAAGAAAGACTCTTGTCAACATCTTGGATCACATTTGTAAGTCAAACAGCATTAGAGTGATTCAGAAGTAATACTGGGGAAAATGTTTCAGGTGAGACCAAAATAGAGCTTTTAAGAGCTCTTAGGACAAAATTCAAAGCAAAGGGGTAAAATCTATCACTGCCTACACCTCACAAAATCTCTATCGGCAGTGAAGTGTTGTGCTGGTCACATCATGCTGTCTGTGGGGCTGCTCTTCATCTTCACTCACTAAGAATCTTAAAACAGAAGGATGAACCGTAGGTGGAGAATACTTGCAAAAACACTGCAAATCTAAATCTAATTGTAGCACTGTTCGAAAATTGTGAAGCACATCTGATTATTTTATAGCAAATCTGCCTAGAGGCACGTTCCACAAAATAGAGGCTTAAACTTACATTTCCAATCTATTATTATTTCATCTAATACTAAGAAAAGATGTGCTTAACCTTTAGAAAATGTCAATTGTAAGCCTCGGGAGGTCAACTGAAATATTATATATGTAAGCCATTTATTTATTTATTTTATATTAGGTTTGCATTTTTTACAATCCTCCTACCAAAATGTGTGTTACATTATGTTGATGCATTTCGTAATGGAGGAAAAATGTGCATATAAATGAGCTACTTCTCATACCAAACTGCTAAGATAATAGTTTATCTAATGTACAGCTCGAGAAACCATTAAGAGACCACTCAAAATTGGCCTTTAACCAACATATAATCAGCATTTCTAAATATCGTGGTCATTCCATTTCAGTGTTTGTCGAATTTCAATAACAGTAAACCTTAGGAGGGATCAACAGTTTTTTATTGCGTTGTTTACGAATAATATAAACTTGATTTCTTTGCAGTATTGGAAAGCATTGCATCTTTTTTTTAACCAGTTTTCAGTTTTTGCAAAAACAAAATAGCAGTAGTTTACAGAACGTAAACTGTCAACAGTCTCAAGGGAATTCGTGACATTGTCAGGAACTGTTATCTATTAATTTGTGTTCATAGACAGGAATTTCTCCCTTTTTTCGTGTCAGTCAGCACGACTTTTAATCTAACGTATTTTAATACGCGGTCTCTTTCATATGTATAAATATATAACGCAATCTGATCTATTTTACAAGGTGGCTCATTCGCGTGAATTCCTATTTCCTACGATCTCATTGGTATGTTTTGTAATGATTTGACTTAGCCCCATGACGTTAGGTTTAGGGGCGGGGTTAGAGTATCCATTTATCATTGCTTTGTCACCTCGAGGTAAGGTGTTGGTTAGCCACCTCCTAGAATATGTATGACTTCTTTTGATATTAGGTTATAAATATATAAATGTACATACACATGCGGTCTGTGACATTTAAATATAGCTTTAATAATGATTACAATGTATTTGTTATGCACTATATTTTATTTGGCGAGTCACTATGGTTTCAGCAGCAACAACAAGAACGTTATGTGGCCCAAACTTAAAGGAAAAGTTTTGGTTTGTTTTTCGCACATAGAGTATTGTCGTCGCTTCAGAAAAATTCAATCGAGCCACTATGAGCAGATAGACCAATTTAACAATGCCTTTAGTACTTTTCTGGACCTTGACAACAACTATAACCATGATGTCTATGAGGAGGCCTTGAAATCTCTCGGATGTCCCTAAAATATATTTATTTGTGTTCCGAAGACGCCGGGAGGTCTTAAAACACGTTGAACGTCATGTGAGTGAAAAATAACACAATTTTGATTTTTTGAGGTGAACTTTTCCATTAACTTCTGGTAGACCTCCGCAAAGAATCCATAACTGTTGAGTTGTTTTAATTTAATTCAATACAATTCATATACAATAAAATAATAATATAAATGAATATAAAATAAATTGTTATATTATAACCAAACACAGACTGGAAGTTAACTTTGGGCCAGACGCATACGTCCGATGCAAGTGGATATTCTCAAGAGTATATCAATGATGTTTTACCTGTTACATCATGGTAACTAACACCCTATGTCTTTACTGTTTGAAAAAGCCAAAATATTGCATGGCTTTTCGAGAGGAAAGAGACCTGAATTATAGATCAAAGCTCAACCTTTCATATCCCTCATGGATGTCATTATTAATAATCATTCTCACCAAAAATGACTCTGTATGGTGTCACGGGTATGAATAATTAGTCACCTAGTGTAAACAGACTACCTGAGCATCATACCTGATGGTTGTTGTCCACAGGTTCAACAGAGGCCTGTCCTACTCTCTTCAACATGAAGGAGTAACAGAAAGAGATGGTAAGGACAGGGAGTAGATACACAGCTATGAACTGATACAAGATGAAAGCCTTCTCATGGGTCTTTGAGGGGAACCTCTCCATGCAGTATTTTCTTGGCCCATACCAATAGCCATCCTCAAGCCTCTGGTATATGAAGATCGGTATGGAAAGAATGAAGGAACCTAGATGTGCGTAAGAAAAAGGACAATGTTTTATTGAATAATTTACAATATACACCATTATTTTGTGTTGTAAAGTAGTGTGGAATTGGCATGAACTAAGTTAAAATATTGAATATACAAGATAAGGTTGGTAAGAGATGATATCTGTCTCATTCGAATGTGTAATTTAGACTTTAAAACAGTTATTCAGTATTTTTCACATGTAGTAATGGTTCTTGGCTCATAGACCTCCATTTGACTACAAATGTTTTCTGTATGCAAAGGATAGAAAGAGTAGAAAAGAAATAGAAATCAGTACTAATCGGTCAGGTGTTGACGGAAGAGATGTGTTTACAGCCGATTCTTAAAGATGGCCACAGAATCTGCTGATCTTGTAGCAGCAGGCAGATCATTCCGCAAATGTGGAACCGATCCAGAGAAGGTACGTGAGAGTGATTTTTCCCCTTTTTGGGATAGCACCACAAGACCTCGTTCGTTTGCAGAGCGTAAGGATCTGGCGGGCACATAAGTCTGTATTAGCGAGTGAAGATATGGGGGTGCCGAACCAGTGGTGGTCTTCGATACATTACTTTTGCCTCTCGAAATTGCTATCTCTGTTTGAAACCTAAAATTGCAGGTTACTTTAAGGACCTATTTTTACATCAGTCAAGCTGTTTCATTTCCCACAAAATTGTACTCAACAGCTCAACTTTTAAGTCAACTGAAAAGTTTTTCCTTAGCGTTTTATAAAAGTTTCACGTACAGTAGCCTAGACACAACACTACGTGCCTGCACACATACGCATATACCCAGTTTTATTTTTAAACATTGTCGGCGTGTATGTGTGTTTGAAGTGTGGTGTATGTAAGTAATATCCGCTGGTCGTAGTGGTGCAGTAAATCTACTTTTTGCTGGAGAAACGTTAATAAGTAGTTGCCTAGCACAAACACTCAAAACTGTTAAGCCGCCATTTTTGTTTTGGTATACTCGCGCATGCAGACTGAACCAGTGCTCGAATTGAATCAAGGCTTATGGGGGTCCCCACCATAAGACTTTTTTTATGGGTTAGTCTTGCAATATACAATTTATACAAAATACACTATATATTTGATCATAATATGCATAACTATATACTATTTGTGACCCCGGACAACAAAACCAGTCTTATGGGTCAATTTTTCGAAATTGAGAGTTTTACATAATCTGAAAGCTGAATAAATAAACTTTCTATAGATATATGAGTTGTTAGAATAGGACAATATCTGGCTGAGATACAACAGTTTAAAACTCGGGAATCTGAGAGCGCAAAAAAATCAAAATATTGAGAAAATTGCCTTTGAAGTTGTTAATCAGGGGCACTGTGGCAGACCATCCACTCACAAAAATAAAGTTTTTATATATTTAAGGTAGGAAATTTACAAAATATCTTCATGGAACATGATCTTTACATAATATCCTAATGATTTTTGGCATAAAAGAAAAATCGATAATTTTGACCCACACAATGTATTTTTGTCTTTTACTAAAAATGTTCCCGTGCTACTTAAGACTGGTTTTGTGATCCAGGGTCACATTTATTAAAAACAGGCTAACATAAAATAACAGGCTTATTTTACTGTATTTTGGATCAAATCAATGCAGGCTTGGTGAACAGAAATGACTTTTGAACAGTAGTGTACATCCAACAGAATAATTCTAGCATTATTTACCAATGTAGTATTTACTATTTTCCCTAAAAACAACTTGATGATTGACACTTTGTGATAATAATGTTTGTTCCAAAAGACTTGTTTAAATGCAAGAAACTAGTTTATAGATATTAAAAATATCAATTGTGACAAGACCGACTGTCAGTCTGTGTGTTAGTGTTGTGGGGATTTTTCAACGATTTTAGTTCAGTTTACATAGTTACGTCCAGTAGGTGGCGGCAAGGGACTGTTATGAGTGAGTCTGTCAGTCAGCAGACTAGTCAACCATTTCAGTCCAGATGTTTTATTCAGCTTTATTCGGCTTTATTCAGGAACTAACTATGGCTATCAATATGTCAATCATAGCTATTTCAAGAGTGAATCCCGCATTAATATGTCGATGTAATTCCCAAAACTTTGCAGCGTGTATGTGGCCGTTGGTCTTAGCAGCATGAAAAACAAGTTTTATACAATTCTGAATGGATTATATATAGCAGAGAAACCGCACAACGAGCACTCCCTTTATAATTACTAAAAAGCTGTCACTCATCTTCATCGAGATCTCTAGCACCCCAGAACCAGAACTAATAATAATTTACGCAAGGAATACAAAAGCCCCGGCAAGGAGTTGATAAATATAGTGGAAAGATACATAGAGAGAGAAAATTATCCCTCAAAAAAGTACAAGCTTCCTCTTCCCGACTGCGAGTGGAGGTTTATTATTCTCCATTTTTTAGCTGAAGTTAGCTTCACCGGAGCGACGCCAATCAAGCAGTCATGTCAACGATGTCCTGCACTTAGCGGTCTTTAGACGTGGGGCGGGGCGTTTAAAATGTAAAGAGACATGACAACTAGCCCATAAACAAACTTAATATAAATTATTGTAAATAATTCATTCACAAAATTGACCATATCCATTGCATGAATTTAATCACATTTGTCATTATCATTTTTACTCAAATAAAAATATCTGACTCTAAAGACAACATTTTCCGATATCGTCATATGCATACGTGTTCAGTCCAGTGCTCGAATTGTAGGGGGGCTGTGGGTTCCGGGACCCCCCATAAGAAGGAAAAAATAGACTTAGGGGGTCCCGGAACCCCCAGCCCCCCTACAATTCGAGCACTGGACTGAACACGTATGCATATGACGATATCGGAAAATGTTGTCTTTAGAGTTTACACGGAGACAATAAAACTTGCACTTTGAGCCCCGTTTTCCCCCAAAACGCTGTTGTTGTGTAAACGAACAGCCAAAACGCATAAAAAGTTTTCAGTTTTTAGTTGAAAATGGTCTTGTGTAAACGGCCTCTAAAACTGTTGCAATTTGGTGTAACGTATTTTTTGTACTTGCTTACTGCATGATTTTAGATAAATAAATAATGTTATGCAGCTTTAATGCACTTCAATACAAAAGCAGAAAGTAAGCATAAATGTGTTTGTAATGTAATTTGTGACTCCAAGCAATATGAATATTAATAGAACTGACTTACCGATCCAGATACAGATGCTAACAATCATAGCGACGCGTGGGGTCCGGTGGTGAAGGGACTTCAGAGGATACACGGTCACGTAGCAACGGTCTCCACTCATCGCTGTCAGAGTGATGCATGTTGCCTGTACAGTCACCTACACATTGCCAAATCTTGTGTTACTATGAGTGTACGTAAGAGCTCCAAGAGGACACAATAAACTGGATTTATCTGGAAGATTTATTTGTAAAAAAAAACCTAGCACATCGGCATAATAGTTTCAATGCAAACCAGTCTACAGCTCGACTCGTTGCCTTGTGAATGAATTCTAAAGAGGAGAAAAACAGCCATTCATTCGTTGTTTGTCTGGTGAATTAATTGATCTGAAGTACCTTATTGCTCATATTAAATGAAAGAATCAGGTGGGAGAACAGCCTTTCGGGAATAAAGTCAGCCACTGGACGGGGTGTTTTATGCAAGCTTAGCTATCCTTTGATGCAACAGGTGTGAAGAAAGAGATGTTCCATCCTTTGTGGAAGGTATGTAAGGATTAAACAGAAAAGATGCTTATGGCAACAAACTGAGGGGGTGCGTGTAAGGATACTGTGTGTGTGTATGACTCGGTAAACTTTACAATGGCTTGTGAAGTAAATCAGCACAAAGAGTATAGGATTAGGAAAGACCAACATCTCAGATGAATGCATTATTCATCCCACAGTGGTTACAACTGACAGGTGGTGTTTGGTGTTGACAAGCTGTTAACTTGTTCGGCTAAACTAATACAACAAAGGGTTTATAAAGAAATTCACACAAAAGGTTTCAAAGCAAAAAGCACAATTGCAATGACCCCAGTGACATTTGATTTAAAGGGGCAGTTCACCCAAAAATATCATTCAAACCCTGTATGACTCTTTTTTTCTGTGGAACACAAAAGTAGATATTTTGAGAAATGTGTCCATACAATGGAAGTCAATGAAGGCCAGTGTTGTTTGATGACCGACATTCTTCAAATGATCTTATTTTGTGTTCTGCAGAAGAAAGAAAGCCATACAGGTTTGGAATGACTGAAAATTCACTTTGGGGGGAACTATCCCTTTAAATCAACTACTTGTTTTGCTTCATTACATTTTATTACAGCACAAACACAAGCTGTCAACAGTTAAGCGACAGACTTTACATGCATTGACATACATGTTGTCATGATTCTGCCGCATCATGTCATGTTTCTCGTGGTCTAGTGGCAGGATCATGACAGAGCCCCATGTTTCATATGGAGAGGGGTAATTTTGGCCCTCATGGCCTTCCATACACCCTCTCTGGTCTCATCTCTGTTCCCACCCTCTCGTCTCCTCGTTATTGCTCGTTTATTGTTTCATGCCCTTTACCTGTTCCCCTCTTGATTTATCCCCTTTATAATGCCCTTGTGTTTTCTGTCCTGTGCTGGTTCATTGTTATTTGATTCGTGTGGTGTTTGTTCCTGTGGCTTGTCAAGTTTAGTCTAGTGGAGTCATTTTGTAAATTATGTCAAGTGTTAACTGTAGTTCTTGTGTAAGTGTAGTTAGTCTTAGTCCTGTCTTGTCATGTTATTATATTCCCTTGTTTTGTTATGTTACCCCCTCGTGGGTTTTTTGGTTTTGTCTTTATTATTTATTAAACGTCTTGTTAACCCCTTACCCGCTCGGGTCTGCACCTGGGTCCTCTGTCCTTGTGTCTCACCACGTTCGTGACACGTGTTTCATACCAGCTTTAGTAGGACAGCATCTGTCCTACTTTTTCCCTGGGCCAGTTGTTTCTTATGAAACAGTGAATAAAGACTGACTCATATCTTCTGTTATCTACAAACAATGACTGATGAATCATTATCCTGAAAGGCCAGACGAATATAAGCTCTTTCTTCATACACACCAAAACGGCCAAAAAAGAGATGTTTTCTACCTTTTAATAGACTCAAGATTCTTATTAAATAACAACCCTCTGTGCTCACGTGTTTCTTTTAAATGGAGCTGGAAAGGATTAGTTTATTTTACGTGGCATGAGACCTCTCGGTATATTGATTTTCACCTAGGAACATGGACTATTGTACAACTCTTAATCAGTGTACGAATCCATTTTTTTGCCGCTGAGAGAAACTGTTGACTACCATATTGAACTGCAGAATCCTTCCAGAATTGATTTTTGGGACATTTCCTTCACCTGTCTATCACCACGGCCTCGTGCAATGTTGCAAAACAGACACATTTGTTAACCTCACGTCATCCTGGACATTATATGCGCTTTTCCACCATTGTGCCGAATCGTTCTCGTTGCTAAATCGTTCCACTCCGTACCGATCCATGCCAGCCGGTACGTAAATGGTTTCATTTTCCACCGTAGGGCTGAAACGGAAATTTTTAGAACGTAAACACAAAACAGTCACGCGCTGCCTTGGTAACACAAGAGACTGAGCTATAACGCCTCTGCGCGCATTCATTAGCACGATTAGCACGGTTAGACAACCGCGCCGAAAATTCTGAGCCGAGAACAGTTTGTAATCGTGCCGTGTCGAACCAGGCTCACGTGGAAACATAACTGTAACCATTTCAGACTGTGCTCAGAACGGTTCGGCGCGATGGTGGAAAAGCGCTCTATGTATACTGGACATGGAGATGAATTTGCCATTAACTATATTGCAATTATAGAAAATGGTATACTGTAGATTATTGTAGTTGTTCACTGTAAAACTTTATGTGTAGACTTTTATTGTTTTATAATACAGAATTTTTAAATATTTTTGAAATGCGCTAAAAAACATGACAGAAACAAACAGTAAATTTACACGTGTAAACTAATGTAAAAAACGTGTCATTTTATTTGACAAAAAAAGTGTTATTTTACTTTTTTCTGATGCCCCAGCTGCCGTAATATTACCGCTTTTTTCCCCACAGGAATGTTTTACAGTGTTGTTTTGTATAATCACTTGCATTGATTTGCATGATGTACAGTACAGTAACCCAGTGAAGACTGGTACTAGTAGCCAATGAGATGGCAGTAATGAGACATTGGCTGCAACAGCAATTCCGCTAAACCTGAATCATGCAAGGGATGTTTAGCTTAAAATAATTGCTTATCAAAGGGTTTATGTCTGCATGAACCAGACGTTGCGATCAACTTCCAAATTGTGTCGTATTTCTAAGTGAAACAGAATATTGAGTAAGAACAAAGGGTGTGGGTTGATTTTTTTCACTGCAAATTGATTGGTTCTCTACTGTAGATAAGTAGGTCTTTCGTTCAGGAGCCAACAGTTGACTGACAGTTGAAGGGGAGAGATTAAAGCATGTACTGTCCGAACCGTCAAACTGACGTCATCTGAGAAGGATCACCGTTCCCCCGAACAAGTACATTATTAGATTTTGATGAAAGATTATGATGATTTTTTGTTTGTGTGGAATGCTGGATGAGTTGTTTAGCACAAAACTAATGTGTGCTAACAACGTAAATAGAGTGAATTTTCATGGGGGTAGTTGATAGGGTTAAAGTGTATGGTTTCTCAAATAAAAATGGAAATAAATGACTGAGTTTCTCATAAATCTGTATGCCGTTTCACAGCATGTAAACATCACATTGAATATGCCATCTGCTTTGTATGTCAATATTCAGCAGACCTGCATCATGACACTCTCAAGTTACTCAAAAGCAACGTGAATACAATTTTTTGTCATTGATTGTAACTGATTTTTTTCGAGTTATTTTGATCTTAAAATTCATTTTCTCATGTGATGTACTTACTTGTTGGAGAAAAGCAACAAATTTGCACATGAAGTCCCCGAATATCCAGCCGGGTAGAGGATAGAGCGTGGCGGTAAACGGCACACAGCATAGCAGGAAAATGATGTCAGTCGCAGCCAAATTAGCTGAAGAAAAATATATGTGTAACAGCATGTTAAGGATAATTGGAAGTGCAGAAAGGCAGGGTGGGATCCGGGTGGGGAGGGGTCGAGCTGTTCTGTATGATAATCCAAATATGTAATGTTTTGCATGTTGTATATTGAATGTATATGCACACTGTAAACCCGAATAAGTTGGGAAAACTCAAAAAATTTTAGGTAATCAGTTACATCAAATTTTTGGAGTTATGATGTTCCCAATTTTAAGTAAGCAAAACTAGTAAGTTTTGAATTTGTTGTACTGTTGTTGACTCCTTTTAATTTTGAACAATTTTAAGTAAGCAAAACTAGTCAGTTTTGAGTTTGTTGTACTGTTGTTGACTCCTTTTAATTTTGAACATTTAGCAAAGTAACTTTTTTTATTTACAGCTAAATAAATGAAAGGTCTTAAGACAACCTAAACAGTTCAGCTGCATCAACAATTAACAAACAGCCTTCACAGAGAGTGACGCAACACACACACACGATTGCTATTGCACCTCCCACAACCTAAGCATAAGCACCACTCTTCTGAACGATGGTAACCCCAAAAGTCAAAAATACAACAAACTCTTCTAAATATCCAAGATAATTGAACATTCATCATTAACAAGGCTTTTTCCTTTCTAAAAACTCATAAAATAACACTTCATTTCCAAATTTACTTTCCTAATGCAGTCTCACGCAAAGCATGCTGGGAACTGAATTTCATTCTCAACAAATCATCTTGAATTAACTTGTTGAAATTAAGTTAAACTAACTCAAAAGTAAGAATTAGTTACAGGAACCCAAAACATTTAAGTTAGGAATTTTTTTTATATAAAATTAAGTTTACACTACTTAAACTGTTTAATTTCTTTGAACATTCGGGTTTACAGTGCACCATTCCTGCAGTATAGATAGGAGACAGGGATTCTGTCGATGGGAGGAGCTGGTCTGTATGATATAGATGCTCTGACAGAAAAATCAATTTGAGCCATGCTGGTGTCAATCTGATTTTAAGCCCCTGTCATACTCAATTGATTAAATTCACTTGAGTTTGCAAACACACTGCAAGTAGATATGGATTGACTTCAGTTTTGCTAACTCAAAAACCAATCTACTGGTTAGTAAGTCATTTAAATTCTTAAATTGCATTTCCTCACAATCTTGCTCAAGTGGTCCTGTGAATTGTTTTTCAAGGATGCACTAATGTCATAATGCTTATACAAGTGTCTGTCAGTTATTCTTCCTGTGGCAAATGAATCATCATAAGTGCAATACTAACACACTGTCAATAAGTGGTTGAACTCTCATTTGTTTCTTGAAAATTGCCTGCCAGTACATCATCCTGTGGTTAAATTAATCACTTACCACAAGTATTTTGCTAACGCGCTGTCAAAAAGGTCTTTGAACTTCAAGTTGCTTTTCAGGTTCATTTGCTTGGATATTAATGCAAAATTAGATACATTTCTCTATTCTTATGTATAAAGTAACATTCATACTAATTGCTACATGGATTTTCAGAAAGTAAATAAATAGCTATCTTTCACACATAAAATGCACCAGTTATAACATAAAAGCATGACGAAAGTATTTAAACAATATTATGAAAGAACGAATGAACAAGAATGATAATAAAATAATACAATTTAAAGAAGGAAATGAATCATTTAAATTAAAAATAATATTGAAAAAAATTAAAAATATAATAATAATAATAATAATAGCTTCTAAATATATAATAATAATAATAACAACTAACTAACTTCTAAATCGAAAATATCCAAATTATAAAAAAAATGTAATCTATATATATATTTGGAAACATGCTGGGCGTTATAAGCACAAAAGGTATTGGCTAAAACTCACCAATGTAAAAGTTAGTAGCGGTCCTCATCTGCCTATGCTTGGAGATGACATAAATGACCAGCGAGTTCCCGATCAGCCCCACCAGCATGATGAGAGAGAAGAAGAGAGGCACCAGCCAAGCGTCCGTCAGGAAAGGATGCTCCTCTTCCTCTGTATCCTCCATGCTGGAGTTTCCAACAGATCTGTTCATCAGCTCAGTCAAGTTCCAATCAAACATGATGTTACACTCACTTGTACAACAATTTCAAAAAAGATGAAAGTATAAAGTCTCTTCTTTCAGACAGTGACAAAATCCTCATGCCAGCACATTCTAAATCTGCAGTTGTATTTTCACCTCATTCACGTAGTTTCGCAGATTGTTAAGATTTTGCTTGGCTTCTCTTCGGCTCTTTGAAAAAGGAGCCCTTGCGAGCAGCATCCACTCAAACTCAGAGTGAATTCTCTCCGATTGGCTTTATACACAGCTTGCGCACGTGGGCAACGGAATGATTGTAGAATGAAGAACTGATGTCTGGTCGCCTAGCAACAATTTTAAGGCTCTGTCTCTCATACCGTCGCTCCGTGCAGCGGAAAGGCAAATATATATGTGAATACGGCGATACACGCATTGCCTTAAATATGTCACACTGCATGTTGCTTTAGCGTGAGAACGTATAATTCACATCTACAAATTATTGGTCACATCACAAAAACACAGTTACACTTGCTTGAGACACTGCACTCGATGTCTTCACAAATGGCCGTGGTTTCTCCTGGGTTGAGTTCACGTTACATTTTACTCACTGTTGCAATTTAAACCAAATTCAGACTGAATAAGCAATTCAATCAGACCTAAACTCTGGGGAGAATAAGCCCACAATCACGGCTGAATCACAAAGTGACTGCTCAGAGAGCTCAGTGGTCTCGCTGAACTTTGATGAAGACACATTGACATAAAACTCCCACATTCTCCATTCAAAATAAAGCGACACTTCATTTCGTCCGCTCTCCGTTGCTTTCTTTGATCCCCACACAATGACATGTATAATTACCCATATTTATTTATTATCAGCGGTTTGTGCGGAGTTCATTGTGTATATTGTATTTTTAATTGTTCATAAAACGCTCAACGGTACTTCAAACTTTATGAACACACGCTCCTTTCATTCTTTCATTGTTTAACATGGGCACGCACAATAAAAGATAAATTATTTATCCGGCCAGTTGTTGTGTTGCGGTGCATCGTGCTACACCTTGCAGCGCAAGCTCCCAACATTTGGAAACTTCGTATGCCTGTGAGGCGGTTTGGAAGGTCACCACCACAAAATACAAGTGTGTATTCCGCCTCTGGCATTTTGGAGGTGTCAGGGGATGAGGGCTGCTACAGCTCAGCTTTAGGATATACTGAAGGACAGAGTTGCAGAAATGATCGTGTTCACAATGCTCCGGGGAGTCAAGCCTTCCATGAATCTCGACATCATCTGACTGTTCCACCAGAGGCACAGACTGCATTATTTTGTTGGTAGGCAAGAAATAATTGGCTGCGTCTATACAGCTTTAGGATATGAAATATGTATGCCTCGCATCAAACTGGACACTCAAAAATATCAAAGACAACACCTCTAGCATACAGAACTAAATACACAATAGACACTATTGCTGCATGTGCCCAACACGCTCTTTGAATCTGATCTCTCTGCACATGGGTGTAATATTTTTTTAAAACAAGTATTTTTTGTTATTATTGCTATAACCTTTGTGGTGAAGAACATTGCTCTGACCTTTTCACAGTCAAGAGTTGTATCCTGAATGTCTCCAGTGCTATTAAATACAGTACATACTGTATTGCACTTCTCCATCATGCTGTTCGCCTGAAACAGATGTTAGCGGATAGCCACTAGTAAAAACTGAGCTTCATTTGCTTCATTTGTTTTCCTTTGCGAATTTGTCATTCAAAGAAGCCCGTGGTCACGGTTCATGAGACAAACAATTAAGAAAACTGAGTGGAAGGTAATTGATGCTCCACAAATTTTCATTTTACAGCAGCCTTATGTTTAAGCCCCGATAGGATGGCGAACAAAGAAGATTTTTTACTTATATAAATATATTTCACTGGCATATTAATTAAATTGATCATTTATGTTGACTTGGAAAAGAGGTTCATCACAAGCCATACTGAAAAGACCAACTTAGATGGTAAACCGCCTGGTTTATGCGGGTTTGTGCTTGTTTGATGTTGCTTCAATTGTGTATTCTACTGTGTGTGTCTGTGGCCTTGTTTCTATATCCTGGTGGGGACCTAAACCTTAATGCACACCAACACATGGGGACTCGTGTCGCCGTGGGGACCAAAATTGAGGTCCCCATGGGCAAAAAAGCTTATAAATCGCACAGAACAATAGTTTTTTTAAATCTAAAAATAAAATATACAGTTTGTACAGTATAAAAAACACTCCGCCTATGTACTGTCCCCGTGGAGATAATAAACCAGACATGTGTGTGGTGTGTGTGTGTGTAAAATTTATTTAAAACCGTTGTTTACTTGTTTTAAATGAGAAGTGTGCAGTACAAAAGGATTTAGCTTGCATGCTTGTTATCAGAAGAGTCTAAAAGGGGTGTAATTGTTGGTCACTTAGCAACCAGTCCCTCCAAAGACACACTAGCTTATATAAATATAACACGCATGCACACATATGTATTCTTTTATTCTTTCTATTGTGTTTTCCTCCTAGGCAGCTGCCATGGTGCTTTAATTTGCAGGTGCAATTAAGAACCACCTTGTGGAGTTTTATTTGGAGATTTGTGGATGATACAAAATAATAAGTACTCCAAGCAACAGCAAAACTGACGGCTGTAATTCCACACTGACACAGTCTCTAATCACAAAGCCAAAAGAGAATCTGTCCACCGCATCAAGCCTAAAGCCAGCCTTCCCCTAACTTATTCATCACCATCTCTGCAATTACTCCACTGAATTCATTCAAGCTGTTTCTTACGAGGCTTCAGATTGTTGGAATATCTGGTCGTGGTAATTCTTCTGGGCCCGTATTCATGAAAAATCTTAGCGCAAAGAGTTGCTCCTAGTGACAAAATTCTAAGAAAATTCTTAGAAATGTGGGCGTTTCCCCTTAGAATTACAGAAAAAATCCTAGTAAAGAAGAAAGTAATTCATAAAGGATCTTAACCCTTAAAAGAGTAGCGAGGATGACTTTTAAGAGACTTAAGAGTTTCTTTAGCAGCAGAGAAAATGGACAAAACACGAAAAGTGAGAAGAAATGTGTTGCAATGCATTACAATTTCCACATTACTTTTAAGGTTTATCAGATTTTCTATTTTTATTGTTTGTTGTGTGTTCAACTTTTGATTATCTTGGTTTTGGTTTTCTTGTATAGTTGCTTTGATGCAATGCAAATTGTAAAAGCGCTATAAAATAAAATGACATTGAATTGAATGACAGTGAGTTAATAAGACACAACACATTAGATGTTTGTGACCGATCCTATTAGAGACACGCTAACATCTCCAAGACAGCGCAGAAATGTCATAGTGCCAGAAATAGAAGAAATCACTACATTGATATATGTAGCAACTGGAGAAATGCAGCTATGCAGCAGAGACGATTTGGTTCTGTCACAACCAGTGATCACAAACAATTACAGCACTTACAGAAACTTATTGTGCCACTGTACATTTTCTATCAAATACGTTGACATGGACAGCATGGTAAATAAAAAAATAAAGAAAGAATATATATATATATATACTGTATATAGTGCGTGTGTGCGTGAGTACGGTAAAACAGGAAAAAAGACATGTGCAATTTCAAACTAATGACCCTATACTTAAAAGCGCTCTTTTTTCCTTCTTGGTCAACCAACCAATCAAAGTCTTTAAAAGACTGTGTCATACATAGCAACGGGGTCAGCCCCACCTCCTTACTGAGATAAAGGTTTTTGACTTTTCCTTGCTCAGAGTTTCTCTCAGAGTTGTTTTTAAGCTAAGACTCCTATGTAGAAGTTTTTAAGCTATATTAAGAGCTTTCTTAGAGGATTCTTAGAAGCTTTAAGAATACGTGCCCTGACTGTTCTTCTGACACATAATGTTTGGAGGGAATGTAGGAGAGCAGATAAGGTGATGTCATCCAAAAGTCATTATCATCAGCAAATCACCAACATGGGAATTTGCACATGCACAAATAAACACTCACACCATACTTATACATACTGTACACGTCAGGGCCCGTATTCACAAAACATCTTACGGCTAAAAGTAACTCCTAACTTGCTGATTTAGGAGAAACTCTTAAAAATAATGGGCGTGTCTGTCCTAATTTTAGGACTCCTAATTTTTTGTGCTAAGAGTATTTCACAAAGCGTTTTAGCGCTAAAACTAGCTCCTAAAACTGTGCGACATTAGGAGCAGTGAAGAGGACTCCTAAGTCACTAAGACCAACTCACAACAATCCTAAAATGGCTGTAACACCGGCAGTCTACCTTGAAACTTAAACATTTTAGAAAGATTTCATGACAATGAGCTCAACCATAAAGACTACTAATATCTGCTAACTGTTAATGACACAGGCAAAATGCTTAAAATTAGCTGAACATTTACTTTATATGAACATATAGTTTATTTGCGCATAACTCCTTTTTTAAAATAATTCAAAAATCATGTTGTTTATTGTGTTTTGTTGTATTTGTTAGCTGTATTTTTTTAAAGTTATTGTTACTTAATAAAAAAACAAACAATTTGATTAATATTAATTGGAATGCACAATAAAAACTTGAATTTTGAAAAAAATTGAGTTATCTGTTCTTGTAAATGAACTCTTCACTTATTGAATTAGTAATTTAGTGCATATTTTATCATCTTAATTTGAATACGGCAATAAATATTAAAACATTTTATTTGAATATGACTACATTTTTGTTTAAAGATCTTAATGTAAATATGTCAGCATGAGACCTCATACTATAATATTTCTATGATTAAATGACTGACAGAGACCCATCCTCTATCAGCCAATCACTGTGGTCATAGTCAGTAAACTTGCTGACATCATCCATAGCAACGAGGTCAACCCCGCCCTTTTTCTTAGCTTAACATTTGTTTCTGTTGCTTAGTAAAAGTTGCTCTCAGCAGCATTGTGAATAGCTTTAAGTGGAAACTCTTAAATAAAAACTTTTACTGCGGTTTTGGAGAGCTCTTAGTGTTAAGATAAAATGTTTAGTGAATACGGGCCCAGATGTCTAAAAATATACTGATTAGAGAATGGCATTTTTCATGTTTTTATAACTTGTATTAATTATGTTGACAGAATAGAATGTTAACAGGAGAGTAGAGTAGAGTAGAGTAGAGTACAGTGCAGTAGAGTAGAGCAGAGCAGAGCAGAGCAGAGAAGAGAAGAGTAGAGTAGAGTAGAGTAGAGTAGAGTAGAGAAGAGTAGAGTAGAGTAGAGTAGAGTAGAGTAGAGTAGAGTAGAGAAGAGAAGAGAAGAGTAGAGTAGAGTAGAGTAGAGAAGAGTAGAGTAGAGTAGAGTAGAGTAGAGTAGAGTAGAGTAGAGTAGAGAAGAGTAGAGTAGAGTAGAGTAGAGTGCAGTGCAGTGCAGTGCAGTAGAGCAGAGCAGAGCAGAGCAGAGCAGAGCAGAGCAGAGCAGAGTAGAGTAGAGAAGAGAAGAGAAGAGAAGAGAAGAGAAGAGAAGAGTAGAGTAGAGTAGAGTAGAGTAGAGTAGACAAGAGTAGAGTAGAGTAGAGTAGAGTAGAGTGCAGTGCAGTGCAGTAGAGTAGAGCAGAGCAGAGCAGAGCAGAGCAGAGAAGAGAAGAGAAGAGTAGAGTAGAGTAGAGTAGAGTAGAGAAGAGAAGAGTAGAGTAGAGTAGAGTAGAGTAGAGAAGAGTAGAGTAGAGTAGAGTAGAGTAGAGTAGAGTAGAGTGCAGTGCAGTAGAGCAGAGCAGAGCAGAGCAGAGCAGAGAAGAGTAGAGTAGAGTAGAGTAGAGTAGAGTAGAGTAGAGTAGAGAAGAGAAGAGAAGAGTAGAGTAGAGTAGAGTAGAGTAGAGTAGAGTAGAGAAGAGAAGAGTAGAGTAGAGTAGAGTAGAGTAGAGTGCAGTGCAGTGCAGTAGAGCAGAGCAGAGCAGAGCAGAGCAGAGCAGAGCAGAGTAGAGTAGAGTAGAGTAGAGTAGAGTAGAGTAGAGAAGAGTAGAGTAGAGAAGAGTAGAGTGCAGTGCAGTGCAGTAGAGCAGAGCAGAGCAGAGCAGAGCAGAGCAGAGAAGAGTAGAGCAGAGCAGAGCAGAGCAGAGCAGAGCAGAGTAGAGTAGAGTAGAGTAGAGAAGAGAAGAGAAGAGAAGAGAAGAGAAGAGAAGAGAAGAGAAGAGAAGAGAAGAGTAGAGTAGAGTAGAGTAGAGTCTCGAGAAGAGACGAGACGAGAGGAGCGGAGCGGAGCGTTGAGAATATTATGCTAATATCAGAATAGAACCCTTTACATATTCCAAGAATAGAATAAAAAACATATATATACAGCAGTGAGTACAAAATGAAGTAATATACTGCATACTATAGCACTACAGCGGGGAGAAGAAAGCTTGTTGCAGTTATCTCCAATTTAAAGCCACGCCACCATATTGAATGGACATTAGAGAAGGCATGCCTTATTAACATCAGTGTTTTTGATGTTTAGAAGCCAGCTTTAAAATGTAGAAAACTCACAGGTTTACCTTAAAAGCATGTCCACATGCATGAAAGCTGCTCGTTAGACGTCCCTATTTCTGATATCAATGAGATATTTAGAGACCCTCCATATTCTTTTCTAAACAGTGAAGCCCTTTCAGGTGGCTGGTGATATTAGCCTTAACAGCGAGCACAGTTAATTTAATGTAATTATTACTAAGAATTCTTTCTAGCTAGAAATGCTGTCAGGATGACATAGATGCATTTAAGCTTGTATGAATCAGACCTGCAGAAAAGTTTTGATATGGATTTCTAAGGGGAATGTTGATGATTTCAAAGTTGGCAAATTGATGTTGAAGCGCCACCAAATTAAAATTCACACAATGCGCTGTTCAGTCTGTATGAATTAAACTTAGTTCGAAATGGCATTACTCAAAATGTCTTGCGGTCTCTTGATTGTTGAAGAGGCCATATTGTGAAACCTGTACGTGTAAGTGCCGTGACGTGCGGTGGTTTAAACGGGTAGCATCCATTCCACTGTGGGGGCTCAGTGGTTTAATCACAGTTTTCAGGGGTTTGTTGGAGTGAAGAGATGCTGATTATTGAAATGAGAGAGAAACTATTTAGATCATGAAGAGGAAAAATGGCGAGAATCCAGTTTGTTTAAAAGCTGAAACTAGGGACATGTTGTTCATTCACTGTCAACATCTAGATACATCGTCTCACATTCAAATGTCAAGAATTCGTTGATTAGTTTTTATGTAGCATAATGTTTGATGGTAACGGGATGAAAGCAGCTTAAGAGCATCAATGGTGATGTGTCTCTAAAGTCACAAAGTTCAGTCACCCTCAGTACGACCTTTTCACATGACGTCACGCATCTTCCGTTCTGCCAAGAAGCAGTGTATCGTTACTTCTGTTAGCACTCCAGTTCATAAGGTGGCGGTAATGCACCTACAAGCTGGTTTGCCAACCGCCAGTAAAGCTCAAGAAGAAGAAGTTACTTCCGCTAGCGCCTCAGAATGGAGTTTACCAAGTCCCTTCCACATCTGCCACAAATACGGCTAGATGATGTACAACGTCTTGCAGACAAATTTTCGCTTTTACGACAAGATCAAAGCTAGAGAAAGGATACAAATTCTTCGTTGAACAGTACCTGTTTGATTATGAAGGTAAGTGTTTTGTTTTCTTTTTGTGTTAGCGAAGGTGCTAGGATAAGTACTTGAATACGTGTTCTGTCAGTTTTTTTTCTCACTGTTGTTAAATTCCAGCGCCGCGGCAAAACGGAAGTTCTTCTTGTTTGTTGCAAGACGGATGTTACGATACACTGCTTTGCGAAAAGGCGGAAGTGACGTCATTGTGAAAAGGGCCTATTTGTCACACTGTCTATATTTGTCAGAAACAGTTTTTTATCTTTTTGAGCAATCTCTACTCAATCACATGTTTTGCTCTTACATACAGTTCTCAGCCATTTTAGGTTAATGAAAATGGTCATTCACTTTTCGTTTAATGAATATTCATATTCACGCTATTATATAATAATGCTATTATTCACAGTAGTACAATTCATAATTAAGTAGCCTAAAGTAATTCATTTTAGTAATTAAATATTTGCGATAAAGTCTGAATTGTCCCTGGTATATACTTAAATGGTGACAAGGACTATAATGTAAGCGTTAACGTAAATGTTGTTGTTTTTCTGAGTTAAGATTAAAGTTAGCCAGCTAATGCATAATCGCCGAACCACAATTTGACTCATTTTATGTGTTTCTGATAAATGCATTTGGCTTCATTCAGTGAGCTTTGCATCAGTGCGCTTTCACTGTATTAACAACATCAAAGACCCCAGTTTCCATTAAAATCGTGACTGTATGGTACATCTACCACAACTCAAAAAGATGAGTGTGCTTGTCTGTAGATAAAACTGCAGAACATTACGTTGCTCGAAATATACCCAAAGAGGCTTTGCTATTTTATATAAAACACCGAGCGGGGTATCTTTCTATGAAAAAGCCTCCTGTCATTTGACTACGGTCCAGAGAGCCCATAATGTGGTTATAGAAGATGCTGTGGTCTTGCAGCTGGTAACCATGCCAACACTTTCCCCACAGTATACTGTACTTCGCCCAAAGTCAATGTTCGATAATGTAATAAAAGACTGATCAATTTGTTCCTGTTATGGCATGGTTCAGAACGTTTTCTCTCGACTACATAACATGTGAACTTATGTGTCCTTTGAGAATTTTCTTTCGAAACTAAGCATTTCAATTAAAAAACTGAAAGCCTGGCAGCCTCTTATATTTGTCATACTTGTCACTGTAGGTTTAATATAGCACATAAGCCAGGATGGCTAAGCGTCAGAGGTTTAAAAGTACTGTATATTGCCGAACTAGGAGAATACAGTAAATTGATGAATACAGTAGCTTGTCTTCATAATTGCGGGTATGAAGTGTGCTTTTAGGGTTTGGTCACACCGGTGATGTAATACCTGTTGTGTCTGGCATTTAATAAGTTATTCAACGTTCATTATGCAGTTGCATCCAGAATTACGGCTTAATCGCTGCAAATGACTAATATTCAAAAGTTAGACAAAAGAACGTGTTGTTGTTACATAATAGTTCGACCTATGATCTTCTGTTCATGTGCGCACTGAGTACACATAACACTTTGTTTAGACACTTTTGTTTAGGTATGCTGATGTAAACTCTATAAATGCAATGCTTCAACAAAGTATAATCAATTCTGATGTGCTTCTTTTCTTCTGTCAAGAACACTTGATAAACAAGAACCCTTTCTGATTCTGATCTACTTGATAGCTTCATATGTTTGTAATCGGTCACATCAGTTATTGACACTTAGAGAGATTTTTTTCTACTATTCACATATATAGCACTTGTATATGTCTTGAGTTTCCTTTCATGTTTTTGTCACATTTTGACCTACATCAGACATCAACATACACCTCATAACCCTCCACCGTCTTTTCACTGCATCGCATGAATCAGGATTAATGAACCCTTCTTGTTGTCCATTTCGCTCGCTGATCACAACAAGGCTGTTTCGTTTCAGCCAGCGCTTCTCTGTGCTTGTTAAAATGTTTTGCTCTTTGCGTTCCCTGCAGGCATGTATTTCTCTAAATTTAACATTAAAGGACAGCTCAGAATCTTCAGAAGGATGGATATAGTATACCTTACACGAACACAAGGAGGGCTGGATCCGGGGAAGGCTACGGGGTGCCTACGTGACACCTTTGATGTTATTTTTTCACACAAGATGCTGTAGCAGAAGGACCTTGAAATTTTTTTCACATAAGAAAGCAAAATGACAGATGAAATCTCTTTAAAATCTCAATTATTGCTCCTAGACGTCAATGAGATTAAATTAAGAGCAAATGGAAACTAATTTCAACATTAAAGGAGCAATGTGGAGATTTTAGCGGCGTCTAGTGGTGAGGTTGTGAATTGCAACCCAACAGCTCACTCCACCTCTCCTCCTCCCTTTCGAAGCACTACGGTGGCTGACACAGAACTAAGATGTCGATGTCGTCACGTTTTCGGTTCTTTGCTGAATGAGATAACATTTATGAAACGCGCTCTGTAGAGCAGTTTGTCCGTTTAGGGCTACTGTAGAAACAACATGGCGAATTCCATGTAAGGACACCCGCTGTGTATGTAGACAGAAATAGCTCATTCTAAGCTAATAAAAACATAACGCTTCATTATGTAAGGCCTTTATACACCTCTGAAGACATAGTTATGTATATATTATATCAAACATTTCTCATCACATTGACCCAATTCCAGATTATTGTACTTCTACAACCTACATTCATTTTACACCTCCATATTCTTCATATTTTTAACAATTCGCTAGTTACACAAGATGGCGCCGGTGAGCATTAGAGTAATTTCCGGTCGTATAACATTGTATGGGAAAAGGAGGATTTTTGGCCAGCAAATATGGGTATTTTTTAGATAAAAAAAAGAAGTAATATATAAGAGATATGACAGATCCTCTTTACATTGCTGAGCACTTCGTTAAGCCAAAACAACTCGATAGTGTTATACGAAATTGACGGAGGGCAATGTTCCGTCTGAAGCTGCGCGCATAAGCGGCCACGCAGACTCATTACTGTAGTTCCTGCACAGTGCAATTTTAGACTGCACAGTGCGCACAAAAGCTGAATTTTTTAACACTTAATAAAGCTAATGGTTCACAATGGTATTTTAACAGAAACCATTAATTTCTGTGATGGTTTCTTTTGTTTTTATCAGCAGGGCTGTTACATTTATAATCTGATATCTTGAGGAAAATCTGTCACATACAGGTGACAGGTGATACACATTTTTTGCTTCTTAGTATACTGTATATATGGTGTTGTGAATTGAGGGAGAAATGTTTCCTTAATTTGTAAGTAATTAGGGAATGTTGTTCAAATGTTTCACATACTTAGAATCAAATGTATGGTATAATGCAATGTAAGTCGCTTTGGATAAAAGCGTCTGCCAAATGCATAAATGTAAATGTTTCATTTTGTGTACAGTGGAGGAACAGTCTTTTGGTAGCCTTGGTCTGTCTGTGTCTGCCAGTCTCTATATAGTGAAGTGAATCTGTAGGATCTTCTTATAGGTCTGTCACTGTGCTCAAGTGTTCTGCCATTTATTATTTATACTTTGTTTACATACAGATAGCGTTCCAGTTTACTTTGAGCTGTTGCTTCTGTGATAAATGATATTTAGATATAAATATTTTACTGTCAAAATCTGCGGACACAATCTTGTCCTTGTGAATGGTAGGAGATTGCATTTAAAGTGCGAAAATAAATTGGGTTGTAACAGTCACAAGTCTTCCCTGTTGTAAATGCTTGATGAAGACACCCTAGGTGTCTTATTTTCCGCATTTGTTGTGATGCTGCGCTTCACACCAATTTCTTCTCTTCACCTGCCTGTGCCCGAGAAATGTATCACCTTAGGCTAAGGCAGAAACTATGGATATGCTTTTAATGGCTTTTTTTACTTTCGAGGCAAAAGCATGATCGTTTATTATTGGGACTGTGCATGATTCATAAGAAGGCACAAGTCTATATCGTAATACATATCAATTATTTTGAAGATATAATTCGCTGTGATTATTTTCAAAAAAACACAGCACACATGCTAAACATAATATACTACCACACAGTTTCCTCCCAAGAAAATTGTATTTGAGGGTTTAAAAGTAAATTTGAATATCTACAAATAATTTTTTACTGTGTTGTCAGTTTTTATGTAAATGAAACAGAACTAGCTTTGATTTCTCCCTTGTAGTTGAGTTCAGTTATAATATAGACCTGTCAGTGGGGAAATATTTAACTTGAAAAAGCTTTTTTCATTTGTTTTTTATCTGAAGGACAATAAAATGTATACATGATGTTGAAATTTACCTTATAGCACACATACTGTACATCTGTGAGCGTCTATTTGATGTCTGAATTTACATCTGCAAGACATGTTTCTTTCCTGTCGCTCAGTGGTAGAGCACAGCGCTAGCAATTCCAAGGTCATGGGTTTGATCCCAGGGATTACACATAATCAGATACAAATGTATGGTATAATGCAATGTAAGTCGCTTTGGATAAAAGCGTCTGCCAAATGCTGATTGTTTGCTCATTGTCTCTAATATGTCTGCTGTCAGATGTTCATGATTTAGAAAAACTGCCCTTTCTAAGATGTTTATCAGATGTTTTCCAGATCTCCAGATCTCATGCAGACATCCTACAGACGTACATGTGCTATCTGGGAAAGTGGTTGTCATTGCTGACATTATGTACATTATGCGCACGCAACCAACGCAGTAAAAGAGTCCTATATATAAAAACTGCCTCTTTGTTTTTTTGTCATTCCAATGACTTTCTTTCTTCTGCAGAACACAAAAGAAGATTTTTAAAAGAATATACCGAATAATGGCGGCACCCATTCACGTGAATGTACACAAAACCAATGCAAGTCAATGGATACCATCATTGTTCGGTGACAAACATTCTTCAAAATATCTTCTCTTGCTCGTATACCTTTACTGATTATTTTTATTACTAATAATTTACTTACTATACGCAGGCTACGCAGGTTGCGTAGGGCCTCTGCACCACCAGGGGGCCCCCTTGAGTACCGAATCAAAAACACTGTAACGTAAACAAGACGCTATTTGTATAACTTGCGGATTAATACTTAATATTAATACTTAATTTATTTGATTACTTTGACATGTGATGACATACGCGTGATTTGATGATGCATGTTTACACGTGGCCATGGCTTTAAAACAGAGCTATCCGTCTGTAGCGGAAAAAACGCCAACAACGCGAAGAAAAGAACAAGAAGGCATGTGTTTTTGTACTATTTCAAAGTCTTATTTAGTTTTGCCAAATTATGCAAGTACAGATTTATAAATTCAGTATTTATCCACTGGCATAAAGTTGGTTTGACGTTCGACCCAGCGAACACAGTACGTTCTGACAACGTCGCCAGTTCGTCTTCATTTGGTCACCGTGACATTACTTTGTAACCACGTTCTGAGGACGTCTTGGCAACGTTCCATTTTTTCGAATTTTTGCTTACCTTCCAGAAACGTCCTAGCCACGTCCTCAAATAACGTTGTGAATTAATCCCATAGAGAACCTTGTAGCGATGTGATGTACTGGTCTTCAGAAAACCTGGACACTGGTCATTTTTGCTTACGTTCCAGAAATGTCTGAGCCACGTCCTCAAATAACGTCGTGAATTGATCCAGTTGAGAATGTTGTAGCGACGTAATGTACTCGTCTTCAGATGACCTCGACACTGGTCATTTGATTAATGAATCTGGTCATTTCTGTGTATTATGTTATTGTATGGAAAATGTATGATCAGTGTAAAATCTGTTATAATGTCAAGACGAATGCTATTAATCTGACTTCTGACAGCTATTAAACTGGAGTTTAATTCGATACCACAATTACAACTATTTATTTTGTTCGCGCGCCTCTGATATGTGCCTGCACATCTCCAGCACGCACGCCTTTGTTCTGCAAAGAGCCGCGCGATCTCTTCATTTAAACGTTAACGGTCATTTCTTTTTACCTCACTGCCTGATTTTACTTTAGCGGTTTATTAATATTCTTTCTTTACTTTATACCTTGCAGATGTGAGAGTAAACACATATTTTAGTGATTTTCGATCGATTTGGCACGTTTAAATGAACGGACCCTGATGTTGGCTCTCCTGTTTTTGCCAAGTGGTTGATGTCTTTATGGCAACATCATGTTGACCCTGGGACAACATTTAAATCAACCAATCAGATTTCAGAAATAAATTTACAGTTTATTTTAAGTTTAATCTTCCAACCAGGATTAGGTGCTTCTTGACCATTGTTTTTCACTTATCATTTCCCTCTGATTTTAGGGGTAAGTTATGGTTAGGGTTGGGGTTTGGTGTGGGTTTAGGTTTTATTTATAAATATGTTGCCCAGAGGACATCAACCACTTGGCAAAATCAGGTCGAGCCCCTGATGTTTGTGAGTGTGACTAAAGAAGCTTTTTATTGTTGTTTCCTTTAAACGGACAACCTGCTAAACTTATATGGTAAGACAAGAATATAATGTTAAGCCTAAACACAATGTTTATTCATCTCTGTCAATAAATATCTGCTTTAAATCCTCTATATTGTGTTGAAGTCTTGGATTATTTATGTCATGTACTACAGTATAAATAAAATATCTGATTGTGATGTACATTGCTGTGTTGAGTTTTATAATCGTTATACTGTGCTTTATACATATTTGAATATAAAATTACTCCAATTATGCTTAAAATGTAATCTTTACTGCACAGATTAAATCACAAATTAATTTAATCCTCCATGTGAGGGATGATAAATTTTAAATTAAATAATAAAAAGAAGATTTTAAATAAAATAATTTTAAATAATTTTAAATTAAATAATAAAAAAAAGATTTTAACAACGTGACCGTTTGGTCGTTAGGACGTGCTCATCACGTCCCAGAAACGTTATTTGGTACGTCGCTGCGACGAATATGGTACGTTCCAGGTATGTCTTTCAGGAGGTAATCACCATGTCCCAACAACGTCCAATGTTACGTCATCAGGACGACTATGGGAATCACAAAGTTACGTCGCTGGAACGTTATTATGGTATGTCGTGGCAACGCATATGGTCCGGTCCAGGTACATCGTCACAACGTAAAGGTCTTTGCACATACAGTCCGAAATTTTCGTATGCGTTTTTTCGTATTTGGCTCTCGTTTGTACGGTGTCTCTGAATTGTTAAAAAAAGGCCACTCAAAATGCTTGATACGGATGCGAAAACGCAGAAAATCAAACCCGGTCCGAATTTTTTTATGACGGACGAAAATATCGGAGGCAGTGTGTAAATGTGATTGACACAACGTGAGGTCGTATTTATTTTTTAACGTGCGGAAATTTCGGACGCAAATTTCGGACTCATTGTGCAATGGGCTTAACTGTATTAGCTGGGGATAGTCTGAATTTAGGGACCGTCTCCAAAGTTACATAGGCTACACATTAATAAACACTGTTCTAACTTCAGTAGCATTTAAAGGGAATGACTTACAGTCACAAAACCAGCTCTAAAGTTTTCATGTGGGTGTCAGCTATAATGCACACCATGACACTCAGTAAGGTTTGTTGGACTTAATGGTCAGTCCTGCATGCTCAAAAATTTGCACGGAGACGTTCTCCAAAATTAAACAGAAGTTTTATTATCAGATGTAAAAAGGGTAACAAAGCTTTGGGTTGTCAGTCACTCTTCACACTCTCTCAAAAGCCAACAACCCAGATTATTCAAAAAACACACATATTTATTCAGTATTTGACGTCGTTCTCATCTTCTGACTCCTCCTTTTTTGTTAGTTCCTGTAAAACAACATCTCTCACAACACATGTTTTACATCCTGTGGTCAGTCGCTAGTTTTGGGGAATGTTCCCTAGAGACAGTTTCTTTTTGGGGAGTGTTTCCTAGAGACAGTTTTTATGGCTGGACAACATACCAACATTCTTAACATTCTTTTAGTAAAAAGAAAACACTCAATCATCTAATGCTTTTAATTATGTAGCGTTGTTTCTTAATCCTATGATTCATTAAAACACATCACAACTCATGATTATACTTAAAACATATGCAGTGGATTGATTCATAACATTTCTTTTCTGTGTGACTCTTTGTGTGTGTGTGTGTGTGCTGACTTAGTTAGATTTATGGCTTCACCCCCTCTTTTCACACACACTCTGTCTTTTGTCACAGTCATTTTCCACTGAGTAAAATAGCAAGCACATGACAAAAGCACACAGCTTAATGATTTAATGAAAGAAAACACCTATTGATTATATTGATAATTAAATCACACTTTTAACTGAATAATATTTCCACAGGTTATACTAACTTCAGTTTCACCCAGCACTCCCCGAGATTCTGTATGTGTAGAGCCATCTCCTATATAATCATTTTAAAACATTAAATAGCTAGATGCGGAACGAGAGACAATTTAAATGAAATATCTTCCTGGGTTAAGTGAATGAAATTGAAGAGCAAACAACATTGTTACTAAATCAATATCCTAAGTGTGTTTTATTCATTCGAGGCACATCTCCACAGCTAAAACCCAGAGAGCAAAAAGCTTTTCAGCTTTAGTAAATGGAAGTTAATGAGTGTTAAGGCCCCGTAAGGCGTATGTGACTGAGGGGACAGCAAAAGTCACAAAACAAGGTTGCATCCGAGAGCACATGATGTATGATCAGGGCCGGATTATCCAATGGGCATTATGGGCACAGGCCCAGGGGCCCATGCGCGCTTGGGGCCCAGGCAAGAGAAAACATTTTCACATAACAGCGTTTACGCCATATTCATTCTGCCGTGCGCTTCTCTCTCCCGCGCACATGGAGGTGCACACACAAAACGTGTTTCTAAATTAGGAAGTCTGTCTTTTGATTTAATCGGATTTTGTTTAGAAGAAGCGCATAGCGACAAATCTAGCGACTTCTTGGATAAACCTTAGCTTTCATTCAGTGGGAAAATATCGCCAGTGCTGCCCCGCGAGCGCAAGGTCTCCCTTTCCCGGCAGGAAGAAGCAGCACCATACGACAGGTAACTCGTCAATAAAATGAGTACAAAACAGCGTTTCCAACAACCTGTCACTAGCCGGGTTTCCATCCAAAGTTGCCAATTTAGCTTATGCGCAAAATTGGAATATCGCATAAAACATTTGCGAATAAGCACCGTTTCCATCCAACTAGTCAACTAGTCACTTCCTAATAAACTGGCACTAAATATCAGTAAGAAAAGTAAGAGAAGCCACTGAATATAATAGTTTTCATATATAATAATACTTGCGCAAACAGACGATTAGAAAACACAATAAATGCGGTGCTTTTGTGGATGCCTGCTGTTCGGGAAACACAGTCGTGACAGTTCTAAGAGGCAATTACAGAAATACTTGACGACTTTGCTCAGGCGTTTAAGAATGACCATCACAACATTTCTGATGCTGTGTCACAAGATCAGTTCTCTGGTTAGTCAGGTTACACCGGCCGTCTCATAGTGCAGTTACGTGAGTTTTTGGAGGAATTTATTCGGCAAATGCGTTTCCATCTCCTATTATTCGCATTAACCCTTTTTCGCAAAAATGAAAAACCACCTCAAGCGATCTTAAAAACTTTTTTGCGAATTAAGGGTTTTTAATTCGAAATTTGGCGTTTCCATCACTCGTGTCTGATGCGAAACTTCAAAATACGAATAAAACCAGAGTGATGGAAACCCGCTTACTGTTATCGACTGTTTGGATATATAAATATGAACAAAGTTCGTCGGTAAATATGCACATGGTTACCATGAGGCTGTGTGAAAGAACAAATAGTCGAAATCACCGCTTTTTATTCTAAGTTGTTAGATGATGTCGCGTCATGAACTGACAACAGAAACTGAAAATATGTCAATGAGAACGATTTTATTGTTGTAAATATAATGAGTTGATATACCCTCGTGGCTGTCTTAAATCTTAAAAGATTAGAGGTTTTTTTACATTTGGTGGTGTTTCCTTGCCAATTGTGAATTATTTTATATTGATATAATGTTGATCAGTAACTGCCTTTATCTAATAATGAAGGCTAAATATTGGTAATCCACAGTGCTTTTACATACATCGCAAAATGTTTTTTAAAAAAAGATGTCATAATATATATGCTAAATAATACTTATAATACTTGTTAATGTCGTTTACTGTAACACGCTTACATAATAACGTGAGTCGAGAGGTGCTTGTTACACAAATAAAGTTTAACAAATGGACAAATTACTCTTGTAGTATAATCATTGACAAAGACTGCCCTGCCCGTTTAGTCTTTGAAAAAATGAAGATGGAAATATTTTAGAATTGCATTTAAGAATATTTTTAAAAACTTTCTGTAATTTATCTGAAGAAAGTTCTTATATTTTCTCTTAAGAACAGTTTTGTGAATCTGGCATGTTTGTGTTGAATTATGGAAGAATCTGATAGAACTGAATTAAAAGGTTAAGGTGGTAGTGTGTACTTGAATATGCCAGTGAGTTACAGTATGCAGGGAAAGGTCTTAATATTGTTGTTGCTGGTCCAGGAAGGCCTTGTTGCAATCTTGTTGTAAATCCTGTATGATGGGGGATGTGTACAGGTGTTGATATTGTCCTTCAGGTTGTGATCATAGTTTGTAACTTGTCAATGTAATCCTGTAATCCTGAAACATAGAGGTGTTTCATACACATAGTACCCTAGGCTAATTTAAAACTTTATTGTGCGCATGTGTGTGTATGGGGGGGTCCATAACACACTTGTGCCCAGGGGCCTCTGAGTTCTTAATCCGGGCCTGTGTATGATAATTTAAAAATCACTTGGCTGAAAAGAACATATGTCCAATATCAGCAGGCCCAAAGCTACAAATTAATAATACACTCAAAAAAACGATTCAAGCCCCTCTTTCATAAGAAACATTAAAATTATGTTGACTTTATTAAAAACAATTTTTTATAGCAATACATGAAAATATTTCTTTGTTCTGACATAAAATGAATAAATAGTGTCATCTATGAGATTCATTCTAGTATGACCAATTCAAATTAATTTGGTTTTGGGGGCTCTGTTTGCGCATGAGCAAAATAACTCAAGGAACGAACTCGAATGTGTGGCCGCCATTTTCTGCTGTGGGATGAGGAGTGATGAGGAGTTACGACGGATTCTCTTGCTGTTTAATTCGTTATTGTTAAGTATGCGATTTTTTGACTACTAAATACTGTCTATGTCGTAATTTTGAGTGAAATATACAATAGCGTTGAAAGATAAGTTAGGTGAATTGTTCTCCTCAGTCTCGCTGCCGATTGCTTCATGCACATTGTGGCATTCCCGCCCTTTTATGACCTCCTAAATTAAAAACGTCGCATAGCACCAAATCTAGCGTGTTTTTTGATAAACCTCATCTTACATCTAGTGGGAAATTGTCGTCAGTAACGTTAGTACTACCCCGCGAGTCCGAGGTCTCGCTTTCCCGCCGCACGGATCTCTTTCTCGGCGTCTACTCTGTGCCGTGAGCGGTAGGGAGAATACGCCCTTTTCACATGACGTCACGCATCATCCGTTCTGCCGCGAAGCAGTGTATCATTACTTCCGCTAGCACTCCAGTTCATAAGGGGGTAATGCACCTATAAGCTGGTTTGCCACCCGCCAGTAAAACTCAAGAAGAAGAAGTTACTTCCGCTAGCGCCTCAGAATAGTTTACCAAGTGGCTTGCACATCTGCCACAAATACGTCTAGATGATGTACAACGTCTTGCAGAAAAATTTTCGCTAACGACAAGATCAAAGCTAGAGAAAGGATACAAATTCTTCGTTGAACAGTACCTGTTTGATTATGAAGGTAAGTGTTTTGTTTTCTTTTTGTGTTAGCGAAGGTGCTAGGATAAGTACTTGAATACGTGTTCTGTCAGTGTTTTTTTCACTATTGTTAAATTCCAGAGCGACGGCAAAACGGAAGTTCTTCTTCTTCTTCTTCTTGTTTGTTGCAAGACGGATGTTATGATACACTGCTTTGTAAAAAGGCGGAAGTTAAGTGACGTCATTGTGAAAAGGGCGTATTACCACATTCAGTTCACCTTACGGTGGCGGACACGTGAATAATAGAGTACAAAACGGCGTTTTTAAAACATGTCACTGTTATCGATTGTTTGGCTATATAAACATGAACACGGATCGTCTGTTAATATAAGCACAGGTTTAGAGGCTGTGAACTGTGTGAAAGAATAGCCTATAACGTTAGCCAAAATCCCCACGTTTTAAGATGTGTTTAGTGATTTTGTCAGACGGTTATAAATCAGTACTGGCAACAGAAACGGAAACTATGTAAGAACATCTTTATTATGCAATAATCTGTATTAGATTACAGACCGTTCAGATAGTAGAGGCGAAAGGGGTGGGTCTGAAGTTGCAACAGTAAAACTACGTGATGACGCGTCATCCAGCGCCACAGTTCCACAAAATCCTAGCGGAAGCACTGGAATACATCAGTTGGTGAAATATCTGTGAAACACTATGTATGCATAGGAATGTACACTAGTGCCTGAGTTTGTGCCCAGAAAAGTGCCCCAGTTGTAATACAAAGGGCAAATTTCATTGACAAAGACTGAAATTTTACAGAATTGCATGATGAACCAGATCTAAAAGTTGTATTTATTGTTCCCAAACTTAATATACATCTCTTTCACAGATTTAAGAAAATCACGAACTGAACATCAGCCTTCTAGTGATAGTAAGTCATATTTGCTCAAACAATCTGATTTACTTATTTTAAATATCTAATTTTTAATATGAAATCTAAATAATACTTTTTATTCTTCTTTCAGGATTGTGAATGTGGCAGTGCAAAGAAAGCTCCTGGGCTTCATCAAATGTCACCATGTCCTAGGCTTGTCGAACGACTTGAGGGTGAGTAATTCATAACATCATTTTTCTTTAAATGAGTAGTTCACCTCGAAAATGAAAATTCTGTCATCATTTACTCACCTTCTTGACATTTTAAACGTGTATGATTTTTCTTCTTCTGCAGAACACAAAAGAAGCAATTTTGAAGAATGTTGGTAACAGAAAACCGTGGGTCCCCATTGACCCCCCATTTTGTGTTCTGCAGAAGATAGAAAGTCATACAGGTTTGAAATGGGAAGAAGGTGAGTAAATCATGACAGAATTTTCATTTTGAAGGTGAACTACTCCTTTAGTGGGGAAATCACATACACTTATCGTTTATGAAGTGGTGCTGCATAATGTTGAAACAAAACATAATATATTTTGAGCAATAAGTGGTGCTCTAATCAAAATTGGAGTTATTTGTTGTATCAAACGTAACCTTATGTCATGTAATGTTCTGTGTTTTGTCTAGGCCTCAGCCATTGAGGATGCAGTAAGTGGCATTGCAAGCACAGTCATGGGGATTTACACAATCCTAGGAGAAGGTTCTACAAAACCAGATGATGTAGGAATAGTGATCGAGGGCATCAAGGTTTTGAGTAACCTAGACTGTGTGATTTTTGCATTCATCATGCTGTACAGTCTAATTTATGCTCTTGACCAAAGCTTTCCTGACAACCTCAAGAACACATTTTTTTAGGAGTTTATCCAAAAAATCATAATGAACTTGGATGGACATAAGATGACTACAAAGATTCAGCATCTTTAAATTAAGCTGTTTGCATGACATGCTCATTTCTTGGGATATTTGCATGAATTGAGGATTGATGAGGATTTCTATATCAATGTAAAAACACCTGTTGCATCAAATAGCCAAGGGAAGATTTTATGTGCATCTATGTTATTTTTTGATGTTTTTCATATATCTGACTTTAAGTACTTTACATGCTGATAGACTAAAGACTAAGTAAAGACAATACATGTATTTATAGTTGGTTAATCAAGTCTAGGAAGTCATTAGGCTTCAGAAATGTTAATTTTATTGTTGATGTGTACTTTTATAATGCCACAGATAGTTTAAGCTAGTTTGTTTAAATAATTCTCTATAGTGGAAAAATAAAAAAGATTTCCACACAATTTCCAGTGTTTCATTTTGAGTTTGGCAAGCATAAAGATCACACATAAACATACATTTAATTTGACAAAATCGAGTTGGGTCAACCCAATTGCATTTCATTGTATAAGTCTTACGTTTTATCTAGACTGTATTTATTAAAATTGAGTTGGACCGACTCAATTAAATTTTATTGAATGAGTGTGTTTTTTATGAGTAGGACAAACACATATTTATTGGATGGAAATCCTGCCCTCAATTAAATTGAGTTCAACCAATGAATTGTTTTTTTGAGTGTAGCTAAATGATGCAAACCTGACGTTTTAGAGGCTACTAATGAGGGAGAGCTGCGGTGTGGCGTATCTGTTCTCTACAGATCGGATGTGGCATATGATGCCACGTATTGACGGTGCATGCTGTCAAGAGATGCACTTCTACACTCCTCCGTATTGGATTAATTAAAGAAAACGTTCCTTTGGTGAGCGGTAGAAAAAAGCTTTAATTAAACCCTGAACAAAAGTCCAGCGTTACTCCTAAACCTAAACGCTTTAATCACATTTTTCTTTTGAATAATGAATATCTTAAACAGAGGACATCATAATGTTTGACTAGAATAAGACTTTGATTGCGCACAAAATTGTCTTTTTATTTCAGACTGTGAAAATAATTTCTACCAAGATGATTTGCATTTTGACATCCTTGAATGAGAACTCGGGCTGCTCGCCAGTTATGTTTATGACAAACAGAACCAGCTTTACCACCTCATTACAGCAGAAGATAGACATTTTCTGTTTTTAAACAGGGTGTGGTGTGATTAAGGATCTGGGCTGTTAACTGAATACTGGTGGATTTAGTGCGGGCACAGAGCTTCGGTACATAATGATCATAGTCCGGAGCAACCTCGAGCTAGAGCAGTCCCTGCAATTATTTTACCCTCGCTTTAGAAATAAATCACCTGCAAGACAGCCGGTAGCCAGAACTACAGCTGGGGTTCAAGGTTTAATACTTGCAAAAGTTGAATAAAAGACTAACAGGATAATGAGAGAGCACGGAATGAACGGTTCGGTGGCACTATTTGTCACAGGCCAACTGATTGCTTTCCCAAAACCGATCATGGAGAGCGTGGTATCACAATTGCAGTGCATATCACCCGCTGCTCTGCAAAAGCAACAATGATTTGTGTTGATTTTATTCATCGCCGACAAAAAAACGTCATTTTTTTAGATCAGTGGTTCTCAACCTTTCCATGGTCGCGCCCCCCGTAAACCCATTTAAAGAACTGGCTCCCCCACCCATTCTGTACATTGAGGTATAGTATATACTGGTATATATGTCATATACAGGTATTTTTTGCTTCTTTATATATAGTATATATAAAGACTCAACAAAAGGACCAGCTAACATAAATACTGGAAGAATCCCTAACATGCTCAAACCTGGCTGTGAGGTATATGTTAAGTCCTATCATGACAACCATGGATCAGGACCAGGAGAACAGGCCAACTTTGAAAGATGAATAAAATGACAAGATTCAGATTTGTTTGTTTTATACTGTTTGATATTTTTAAAGTAAAATAGAATTAAGTATTTGCTCTTTCGGAACTATTAATTAAATAATTCATTTGAAATCTTTTTCAGCATGAATATTTTATCATTTCATTATCTGCATGTTTTGACAGTTGTATAATTGTTTGTTAAGGAAGTTCTGCTTGTTTCTAATGTGCAAGTGTCAATATTATTTCGCCTTAATCGTTGTTTACTGAAAAAGTGAAAAATAAAGCGATTTCTTGAATCATCTCCTCGTATTAAAGGATTTACTGCCATCGTCTGTTTGACAAGTGAACTACAAGAAAAAAGACCATTCCGTGTATACTTTACTATTTTATTACTTTCTTTAAACGATCGTTAAAATAACAAGACAACTATTATTATTATTATTTATCATAAAGACATTAGCTTTTAGACTATTATGAATACATTAATATATAGATGTATTTTTATGAAGTGTTTTCCTGAAACACTCACTCATATCAGACAAACATGGCAGAGAGGTTCACATTCTGCCAATCAACCTCTGATCTGAGATCAGTGCTAATGTCCTAATGCTGCCTAGCCTCTGAGAATAATAATGCTATTATTACAGAATCATCATTATCCTATTTTACGTATTTATTTGTACGTATTTAATAACCATTCATTAATAAATTAATAAACCTAACACGTACGATCAAAACTAAAGACCAATTAAGTTTTTGTAAGAGAACTAGTCCAAATGAGCTGAAAAACGGCTCTGAGCTGAACGGAGTGACGTGTGCAGGTCACGTGCACTGCTCGAGCTCGTCACATGATCAGCTGACGACTGCTTCTCTTCTGATGGATGCGGGATTTACAGACTTCGCTGCTTCCCAGGGTTCATCGGTATTCATTTCTCTTCAAAATAGAACAATTTAATAAAAGTACATTAAAGCTTCGGGTTTATTCGTGGGAGAACCGTTAGATAGCAAAAGTGGCGCTGTTGCTGGAGTGGATGATGAACGGACACGCAATTTTATACACCGGGGTCACTTTGGCCTTCTGGACGACCATCCTGATCGTCGGTAAGTGCTGATGAGAACTAATATTATATACACATAAATCACACGTACATCTGGGTATGTTTATCTTTTCATAATACATTTCCTCCAGTTTCGTTTTTTTCCGATGTCATATTAGCCGTGTGGTTCATTCAGCTAGCGTTAGCATTTAGCAGTAGCACGACTGCGTCAAATAATCAATCACATTTCATTTATCACCACAACATCAAATACGGATCATACTTTTTGTCTTAAATATACGTTAGGTCTAAACAGACAAGAGTCGTTTTATAGAATGAGTTAATTCAACGCCTGTCATTTAAAGCTGACGCTGTAAGTTACACCTGCTATGTCTTTACTGCTAGCTCGAGTAAATATCTCTCTTATGTTTGTTTTATAATCTCATTTTCTCAACACATAATGTCACAGGAATTAATGTGTAACTTAAAATAGCCAGTGAGGGTTTTTATGGTGAGTTTGTACTGTAGGTACAAACTCATGACCAAATGAGGAAGATACTTCTCACATGACTGTGAGCTTGCACACACATCTCCCATGATTCAGGCTGCAAACTGTAATTTTCATTTGAATTATTTAGCATTTTTGAAACTCTGCTAATCCAGTGATTTTTCTGCAGGTACTTGCTATACGATTTTTGACCTTGGATTTCGATTTGATGTGGCATGGTATGTGTTCAGTAAGACCTGAGGATCACATTAGAACATGTTTTCTCCAAATGAACTTGCCTTGTTCATCATAAATACATTTATCATGATTTTATATACATTAAATATAAAAAATGTATTGGGAAATATTAAATAAATATAAAAACATGTATGTATGATGTCTGGTTGACTTTGTTACAGGTTTTTAACAGAGACTTCCCCCTTTATGTGGGCTAATCTTGGAATTGGTCTGGCCATCTCTCTGTCGGTTGTTGGAGCTGCATGGTGAGCTTACTTTACATTTCCTCTTTTTTTTGTCTCGCTGAAAATTACAGCTGAGAATAAACATAGAGGAATTTTTGATGTGTCGTAGTACTTTTTTCCACGTCCTCTTCTGCATTGCACTTTTAAAGGAGGTTCCTGAATAATAGCATCTTACATTTACATTTTATCTGCCTTAACACTGGCCTTGTTATGCTGGGTTCACACCAAACGCGAACAATCGCGTTCCACGCTCTTTATTACTCGCGGGAAAAGTTTGTTATTTTCGCGTGCGTGATGCGATCTGACAGATATTTTCAACCTTCGCGGAAGACTAGATTGACGCGCGCGTTCGCGGCAGTCGCGCTGCCCGAGTTCGCGTCTATACGCATCTTTGCATTGACTTTGTATGTAATTTACTCTAGGGATGCACCGAATGTTCGGCCACCGAATATATTCGGCCGAAAATAGCAAAAAACGCATGTTCGGTATTCGGCCGAATATGTGAAATGGCCGAATAATTTTACCGAACATGACTCGAGAAACGATCAACTAGCAACCAGCGGAGAGAGCGAGAGAGCGAGAGAGCGAGAGAGAGAGAGAGAGAGAGAGAGAGAGAGCGAGAGAGAGACGTGCGCTTTATTAATGCCGCAAACATTTTGGCAGTGTGTGTGTGGAGCATTTTAAGGTGTCAGAGAAAGACACAGCACGGGACTTGCCGCACGGAAGTAAATTTCCGAATGAAAGCGTCTTTACCGGTCGGTAACTTGTGGCTATTTCAGACGGGAGCGGGCTGTCTGACAGTAGCCCCGCCGCTCGCGACATCCTTTGACATCATACAGTGGTCGCGCGCACACAGTTCCCTGTACTAAACAACTTGTCAAAGTATGTTCTGTGCATCCCGGCCACGAGTGCACCAGAGAACAGTCAGCTTTTGTGGGCGGAGTTTGCAGGAGAGACGTGAACTGATATGGTTGTCAGTCAGCATCAGTCAGAATAGCTTGCGTTCGATGTTTTTTTTTCTTACAATCATTTTGCAACGTAGCCTATAATAATCCAACAGTTTTAGTTTATTCGTATTTTTAGTTTATAGGCCTAATGTGGAATGACACTTTTTAATGAAGTGTTTTGTTGTAGGGGTACAGAGTAACTTACATTACATTCTTTTACCAGTCAGTTATAGGCCTAATTAATATAGGCTATTAAATTTTTTGTTTTAATGTATTTTGTTTTGCTCAATTTTATATTAAGTTGTATTGTATTTTATTGAAAAGCAAGACAAATTTTTAAAAGCAAATTTTGACTATTCAGTTTGTGCAATAGTGAAAAAATAGCTTAATAAATAGAAGAAATGCAAAAACCATATTCGGTGTTCGGTATTATTCGGCCTTCGGCCAAGTGTTTCACATCATGTTCGGCTTCGGCTTCGGCCAAGAATGTTAGATTCGGTGCATCCCTAATTTACTCGTGCAAAACGCTTCATTCGCGTTTGGTGTGAACCCAGTGTTAGTATCATGCTGTACATGTTAAACAAATGAACACTTTTAATCGCATAGTATGTGTTTTGTACTTTTTAATAGCCCATATATTAATAGATAGTTCATGCTAAACAATTTTCAAACAATGTTTTTTTTGTATGCATTATGTCTTTTAAAAACGCATTGCTCTATTTGAACAGCCGGACTGTGTGACGAGCGGAAAGTAAAGTTTTTCTTGCAACTGTCTGATTTTGCAGGGGGATTTACATGACTGGATCCAGCATTATTGGTGGTGGTGTCAAAGCCCCAAGAATCAAGACCAAAAACCTTGTCAGGTACATGCAGCTTACTGAACTTGACTCAGTTTAAGTTCAAGAAGTCAGTGTGCAAACTTCTGCAGCCGAAACTGTTTGGTTTGGTTTGTTTATATTTGTTTATATACACCCCTCCTGATTTCACTTCACTGGCTGCCAGTTGCCGCCCGCATCAAGTTTAAATCTCTGACACTGGCCTTAAGAACGCAATTTCGCCCCTTTACCTTAACTCACTGCTCCAGGTCTACATCCCCTCCCGTCATCTTCGGTCTGAAAATGAGCGACGCCTGGTTGTTCCATCACAGCGAGGCACCAAATCACTTGCAAAAATCTTTACTCAATGTAAAATATACAGTATATGGTGTTGATTTGAGTAAATGCAGCGAGGGTCAGACTGTTTTTCTTATGTTACTACCAAAGGCTTTTTTACCCTCATTTGGTGCTTTGTGACTGTTAATGGTAGATTTTCTTTTTTCCAGCATTATCTTTTGTGAAGCTGTTGCCATTTATGGGATCATCATGGCAATTGTCATAAGCAATATGGCAGAGGTAAGCTGAAAGTAGTTTAACTAACTGTCATTTTTATGAACTCAGTAATTGCTTTAAGTGTGTTTTTATGTGTTTGCGGTTTATTTTATTGTTTGGAAAAGCAAATGTTTTGTTTGACTCTATATTTACAACAGTTGTGAAATATTACTAATCGTTTTATCCATCTCACAACATTTAGAACTTCAGTGGTACAACACCAGAGACTATTGGGGCAAGGAACTACCAAGCAGGTACTACTTATTTTTGCTGTCAAACTGTTTTTATTTTCTTCTGCCATGTAACCAAATGAAAATGTTGAATCTGCATTTGCAGGTTACTCCATGTTTGGCGCTGGTCTTACTGTTGGCTTCTCGAACCTCTTCTGTGGCATCTGTGTTGGCATTGTGGGTAGTGGAGCCGCTCTGGCTGATGCTCAGAATGCCAGCCTCTTTGTCAAGATCCTCATCGTCGAAATTTTCGGCAGTGCCATTGGTCTGTTTGGAGTGATAGTAGCCATTTTGCAGGCAAGTATTTTTCAAAAATTACCATGTGGTCTTTGTGGGTGGCCAGGCCTTATAGTTTATTCAGTGGACAATATCCCATCTAGTCTTTTTTTATTACTTATTAATGTCTATCTAGTTCCACAAAAACGCTGTCTGAAAGATTTTCCAGTTGTTCTGTGTAAATTGATCCGACTTGCGTACTTGAAATCAGATAGAGATTATTCAGACACTTAAAAAAAGTACCTTATTAAACCAAATTTTTTATTCTGCAATTACAGTATGAGCTCCAACTAACATTTATTATACATTTTTTTAAATTATAATTTCTTTGCATATTGATATTTCTAGACATGCATAATGTTGGACTTTTTTCTTGTTTTAGACATCGAAAGTAAAAATGGGGGATTAGATGACTACAGGACCTACAGATCAAAGATTGTTGCCGGTGCAAACGGAGGGTGTAAATACATAGTAAATTATTTAAATGTATTTTTCTTTGTGTCTGTTTTTAATCATCATTTTCGGAAAACTGAAATTTTGTGTGTGCACCAATTTGTCTTAAAAAGAGTGCATGGAATCTCCCACACATAGTTTGGAAAGATAAGTGTAAAAATGTGATGGTATTATCAAACATTTTCGATCTTTTAATAAAAATATATTTTATTTGTTATGAAAATATAGTCCAATAAATATAAACCCAGTGAGGAATCTGACTGTCAGTAGACTCGGGATTAGGGTCTGTTTTGAATTGTTCACTGTAATTGTTGTGTACAGTACAGAAAGTGAAAGTTGCATTCGTTGGCTGTAAATTGTGTAGTATTCTCTTGGTCGTTGTATGCAAGAATTTCTCGAAATAGCGTGACCGGCACCTGATGTATCCAGTGAGCTTGACTTATCCTCACTCTCGTGTTGTGTTCTTTCACACACTGCTGACTTCAAGCTACTGAATTCAAGTAAATGCCTGTGTCTACGAAAACGGTAATCATACCAAAAATGTCTCCAATCTCATTTCTACCAGTGTAAAATCTCAAATCTGTAGGGCACCCTTCAAATCTGTTTGTTTTAAGATGAGAGGATATAATAATCTGATGTTTGTACATATTAAATGCAGTTGTTTGTTTGTTTTGTGAAGCATGAGGGTGTTAACCATTCTGTATTTTCCTAGATACATATTGTCTTGTGATTTTTGTTTTGTTTTGTTTATTTTGTTAAGCAAGAAGTGGTCTTGATCTTCAGGTCACTGTGGTTACTGCAGAGTATGTTTAAACTCTAGATACAAGCTGTTTGAAAGATATGCAACTATATCTTTGTTGCTTGGTTCAGGTGGTCCTAAAAACTGTGTTGCTTTCCATAGCAGAACGCAACTGCACCACAAACAGTTCTTGAGGTTAGACTTGGCTGTAAAGTTTAGTTACTGTAGGTAGATGTCATATTTCAATTTAATGGACATCAAGCAAGGTACATGACAATACTACCCTGTAAGCTTGACTGTGCTTTATCCTTTGTGTTCTTTATTCACTTAAAATGAATTGCATCATGTAGCCAGATTATGGTATACCGGTTCTGCAGTGCTATATGTGACCCGCTGATTATGAGAACCAGCTTTAAATGGTCTGTTGGCCTTCACTTAGATCATTCAAAATGCTTTTTCTGTCTTTAATGTTTTTGTAAAGTGCAGGTATATACTAAACATGATCTTACTAACCCCTACACTGTACATAAACACAAATGGAGATCTCTTTTGATCTTAAAGTTTGTGGTTTCAAGTCATGAGACACCCCATCTCTGGTAGCTCTATGGTGTTGTGAATAGCTCTCAAACTGGTGACCAAGAGTCTCATTCATTTACAAACAAGTCTGACTGGTGGTGTTGGTTATTGATTTTTTTTATATACAGTACATGTTTATTTTGAAACATTCCAAATCATACATGGTTTTAATAACTTAACCTGCTGTTACCACTGAATAAAATGCAGCAGATGTGCCCTTACAGATAGAGAGACTGCTTTGAGTCTCAGTGTTCTCCAGGACCTGGATTGGGTGTGTAGTGTAGTGGTTCAGGGGTCTTATGGTAAGGATGGAAATGTGTTTCTGATGTTTATGTGGTGATTTCATTGTTTTGATGTGTACATTTGGATCCTCTTCATAACTGTCCTTGAAGAAATAAAAGTCATGTGAAAGTAAATTCAATACAGTCCATTTCATTTTTATAATACGAACAGGGCTATCACAGAAATGCAACCCATACCTGCATGTTTTAAGAGAATACATTTGTAGACTTCGCAAAGAACAGGTTAAGAATGTGTTGCCTTATTAATATAGGAACTTTCATCAAAAGTGATGTATTATGTGAACATGTATTTTAAAAGGGTGCATCATACACAAACTTCTGTGATGTGATTGTATGAGAAGAAATGGTACACAATTTTCTTTCATTCATGTATAAGTACTTGAAAGGGCAGTTTCAACCAGGTGTCTTCCTACCTATCCCAGAATAAACTACTGGATGACAAGCAGTCTGGCTTCAAAACTAACCACTCAATTGAGATGGCACTGCTATCGGTCACAGAAGCACTGTGGCTAGCCAAGGCGGAATCTAAATCCTCGGTCCTGATTCTGCTAGATACTGTCAATCACCAGATACTGCTAGCAACCCTGTCATCTCTAGGAATCTCAGGCACTCCTCTCTGGCAGATCCTTCAGGGTGTCATGGAGGGGCTCGCTGTCCACTGCTCACCACATGATCACTGGGGTCCCTCAGGGATCGATGCTTGGACCGCTGCTTTTTTCCATCTGCACGACATCCTTAGGGCCCATCATACGGGCACACGGGTTTGTATAAAAGCATCTGCTAATGACTAAATGTAAATGTAAGTAAATTGTTTATACATAAAGTCAAATTATTTTGATAAAAAATATCATAAATGCTGTAGTAATTTACCAAAATATAAATAAAAGTAATTGTTTTACTAAACAATAAGCTAATAAATAATAATATGTATTGTGGTAATATTATGCATTAAATAAAGCATAAGCCTACTAATTTTAGCGAGCAGGTGGTTGCATTAAACATCCACCAGATGGCGCCACAGTACTCAAAACCTTTACGCCATGTAAATTCATTGGACGAGTCATGCCATGGGCTTTTTGTGTTTTGTAAAAATTTACACACAAGCAGACGTCAATTACGTTATTTTCATTTCTTAATGAATATGGGGTGGAATACGCATTGCTTGTTAACCAAATTGTATTAACGGTGCATTTTATTGTTGCCCCAAATTATATTTAATTATTGCAAACTGTGGGAACCAAGCATTTCACTCAACATGTGTATGGTTGTGTATGTGACAAATAAAACTGGCAGTGAACACGTTTGCCCAATGAATAGAAACTGGGTGACAACATAAACGTAATGCGGCGCAAACTTAACTTCCGGTAGACCTCCGCAAAGAATCACAACTGTTGAGTAGTTTTAATTTAATTCAATACAATTGATATGCAATAAATTATTCACATCGATTAATATAAAATAAATAATGGCGCGTGCGTCCGATGAAACCGTCATTTAAGAAATTGGCACAGATTTCTTACTGAGAAGTTTGAAAAGAAAAGACAATTTTATAATTGTGTGCTTCGACCCGGCAAAAGACAAGCTACTCAAAACAAAACAAAGGCATAACATCACACCTACAGAAGAGATGTTCTGATTTAGGCCCTCTTGCGGTAGATCAGCCAACTGCAGTTTGAGCCCTCCGAGTCTCCGTACTGAAGAAACCTGTCTCTCTCTCCGCTTTTATTCGCTCATCCTTGTCTTCACGCCAAAACAACGACCAGCCAGATGAATATACACGGCAAAATATCGGGTCTGATCACCGGAGTGTGCGCTTTTGTGTAGGACTCTGAACAACATGGCTCTACGCGATATTCCTGCAGCATGGCACCATCCTTTCATCGGTGTGCATTTGTCTCCGAAACATGAATTAGTCGCTGTTATCAGCAGGAAGAAATAACGGGACCTGGCAAGCGACTCCTGTTTTTTATGTGGATATTATGCAAGCATTGAGTAAACTGTCTGTTTTTCACACAGATGACACATTTGTGGCTGAACTGACAGTTCTACGTAAATAGACAGTCAGCCGAAGTGAATACAACAAAGATGCATTCCTTATAGAGAGGAGGAGGGTCTGGGCTCGCAAAGGATCGAGGTAATTTAACAGAAATGTATCTTTGCACGACTTGGTTTAAACGATGCTCTTTGTTTCCCTCTATATCACACGCTATCGGTATTGCCTGCCATCTTGATGAAGGCGTAGAGATGTTCCACATGACACAAAGATGTTGCGATGAATACAATCCAAACTCTTGGCGTGTTTCAATATCTCGAAATACGATCAACATCTAGATTTCATCTGCTCGTTGCATGTTCGAGCACGAGCGCAGGGGTGATGCTGTTAACGCGCTTGTGTAATGGTACCCACAGCATCCATGGGCAGCACATTTCCCAGCGCAGCCTGGCAGGACATGTGTTTCTTTGTGGACGAAGACCGCACAGAACAATTTTGAGCATTACTTTCTATGAATTAGGATTTTTTATGCATTTATAACTGGCTTCTCTAAATACATAAACACTTTGTTGTATATTCGAAGGAAGAATAAACAACTGCTCATAATGAATTAAAATAAGTAATTGTTTTCATTAAAATTAATTAAATTAAGAATTCATTTCATCTTATTTTTTATTAAAATGTATTTTAACTGTGGTTATAATTGTCTATGAAAACATATAACTGGCAACAGTATTTTTATAATGCATTGAGATGTATTGTGTATATAAGCTTTGAACAAAGCTTTACTTTGTTTACCAAGCCAAGTCTTTCTTAAAATGCCGTATACATCTTAACAACCATAAGTATGTCTTGTATTAGTCATTTTCCTATTAACCTTTTGGGTAAGATCATGGATGAGAGTGCAACATGTGCACTTGTTTGTGGGCAACTGCCGTTTACAGAGTCCAATTAACATCCTGCTGTACTACATTTATATAACCAGCCACCGCTGTAATTCTGTTAATTTCATAGATAAGAATACATTCCTAAGGCCTTGCTTTTAATAAAAGAGTCTGATTTGCTGTCTCGGCTAGAGGTCATATACTGTATGTGGCATTGAGGCCATTCTGTGCATTTGTTTGATGTGTTATGTAATACAACGTTAAAGGACTCTTGAAAAAGAGGCTTTTTGTGGTTCAGTATTTTTCATAATCATAATTTAGGAATATTTTCTATCCCGAATCTTTAAATTGTATAACAACGATAGCTGCATCGTCCATAAGGTTTCAGTGTTAAATCCAGTTTTTCAATCTAGGTCTGGAAATAGGGATAAATTATAAAAAGTAAAAAGAAATAAAAATGATTCAAATAAAATTTCGATTTTGACTGTTGCACAGTGTTCATTTGAGACGATCAAGAGACCACTTCCAGTGATTCTGAATTAGGGCTGCAACTATCGATTCTTTTACTAATCGAGTATTCTACTGATTTTCCATCGATTAATCGGGTATTCGGATAATAAGTACTTTTTCTTTATTAAAAAGCAATACTAAATATACAAGAGAAAATAAGACAGGTCTCTTAAAATGAGTAAAACAACTAATTTGTTTCCTTTTTAGAACAATTAGTTTTTATTGCTGAAATAGCATACATTAATATCTGTGAAAACTAAACCCATTTAGTACATTCCATTGCCATATTAAATTCAAAATGCAATATAATACAAATATATAAATAAGAAACATGAATAAAAATGGAAATAATAATTTCAAACAATAGCCTATGACTTTTATTTTGGCAGGTTGTCAGAAGACGCTTATTTTTTAGTATGTCTGTTTCTTCACTCAAACAATAACATGTTTGTGAAATAAACTCTCAGCGCAACTCTGGAGGTGAAGTTCATGTCCTCATTCAGCGCAGACGCAGACAAATTCATGAGCATCACGCGTGTAGCACGTTAAACTGTGCAGTTCATTCACTCAGACACGCAGACCAGACAGATGAAATGTGTAAATAACAGGATTCGGCGTCCACTAGTCCGCATCTAGTTTGATGGACTCAATGCAGCCGGAAAACAAGTTTCACTCGTAAAATAGACTAAAACTAAGTAAAATATCAGTTCACCATTTCAATAAGCTATTAGGGCTGTGACGGTGGCAGTTTTTTTACCACCGCGGTGGTAATAGACAAATCGACCGCGGTGGTGCGGTGGTTGAGAAATATATATTATTTATATAAATAATATTTATATTATTATATTTGCGTGTAGCAACCACATGACGAGTGGAAGAGAAATATAGACCTTATTTAAATACTTGAAATTGTTAAATAATTGAAATATGATATCTGAAATAAATGAGGATGAAACATCCGTCAATGTTTAACGCGCAAATCCATCAGTGAAACGGCACACTACAGCATATAAAACATTTAAATAAACATCAGTAAATAATGAAAACTTAAATGATATAAGAAAGCTAAATACTAAATAAAAAAGCTCTTGTTGCAGTAACTTCAGTCAGTGGCGTATTAACCCTTACAGTCCTTAACAATTCCATTTGAAACAAACTGTTTAAACCTACATTGGCTTTCCTATTCAGATTGCCATAAAAACTTTACTTTTTCCGACTCGTTGATGTGAAACTTACTTGTTGACATTGTCCAGATTAAAATGTGTACAGCTGCACTAAATGCGCGTTCAGAAGATGTGCACAGGAGCGCAAATGAAGAGATGTCTCTCCGCAACCGCGGCAAAACCTGCGCGCGCTCCGACACTAAGCAAGCGGGTCATAGCCAGTTTTGATTTTACGTATCTGTTCATTTCACAATAAAATCCATTGCAAAACCCGCAGAATAACCTGGGTTTTGCCGTGCAGGCCCGCGCTCGAACGCACCAACGGAAACGTATGCCAATAATTTCTGTTAATTTAAAATCTTTTAAATAAAACCATCCACAACTGAAAGGCTACAACTAGCAATCGTTATCGCAACTCTCATATTTATTACACCTATATTTGTCAGAGTGACGTGCACTACCGCCGGTGGCAGTTCGCCACCGTCATGGCACTTTACCATCGCGGTGGTGCGGTTGTTACGGCAACCGTCACAGCCCTATAAGCTATCAGTTATTTATCAGCATGAGAAACACGTGTGAGCGTGTGAACATACTAAAATGCGTGTGTCTCACGGTGAATGCATGAGACTGTAACATGAATAGAGTTTAGCGGGCTGTGCGTCAGTAATAACGGTCCGTGGGGAAACGCAGTGCTCCGTGTGTACTGTAGTTAAATGGATTAAACGAGGCTTCGAGGCAACAAAAATTGCCTCGATGATTTTTTGTATTCGAATAACTCGAGTTACTCGAGGAATCGTTTCAGCCCTATTCTGAATGAATCGATTGACTCCATTCACTGTGTCACAGTTGTCTGTGGTGCCTCCAGACGACTTCCTCTCACTGTATGTATCTGTTTCTCTCATTCACTCGAGCACATTCTGCTTTCTAAGTCCTCTTTCTATAGCACAATATATGAGAGGATGGGACAGATTGTCCGCTGATGCATTTGCTGTTTGTTTTCAACAGGAGTTGCTCGGTTTGGCTAATCCACCAGAGATAAATGGCCTTTCAAGTCTGCTGTGGCCCGCCGAATTGTTTAAGTTTGAATGGGAAATGAAATATCTATAACGGCTGGTGCTGTGTTGAACAGATGTCTGGCATAGTAGCCATTTCATACTGGATTTAGGTACTGGATCACTGGTCATACAGATAGGGCATGTCTATACAGTAGAGCGAAACTATTGGGTGCTGGGATTTGTTGTCATGGGAACAGTGACCCGTGACACAGAGGTGGCAGTACTTTGTTTTTTACTCCGGCTTTGTTCACTTTTTGTCTCGTTTCACTAAGGATTGAAAATAGCATGTCGTTTACAATATCAGACGTTTCAATGAAGCGCTAGTCGCACCTTTGCGTTCGGTGTGTAGTTGTGGGTTGTATATTTTTGGGAGTTGTGAGGGTATTCAGATGAACTGAGATACTGTAATCATGTGTAAGTCTATCCAGATGCCAACTTCGAGGTCCATCCAAAGGAAGGCTTCAGCTGTAGCAGTTTAATTTGTGTCTTGGCTCTGTGTGGAGTGAACAGCTGGACTTGAGGCAGGGAAAAGCTGGGGCCGAGGATCTCACGCACTGACTGATCTGGAGCCAGGCCACTCAGGCCCTCCGTCAACTTGTTTGTGTGCAGAGATATGCGCTAGACGTATTGTCTGTAATTAGCCATATGGGTTTACATTTTTTCCACTGAATTAGCTTTGGTGATACTTTGTTAGACAGAACACTAAAAAATAGCACAATTACTCTGAAGGAAATAATTTATTCAAGTTTACATCGATCAAACGCGAATACCTTTTACTGGCAGCTGATGTTTAAAGCAATAGTTTACTCGAATATGAAAATTCTGTCATCATTTACTCACCCTCTTGTCATTTCAAGCCTGTTTGACTTTCTTTCTTTCGCAGAACACAAAAGAAGATATTTTGAAGAAAGTTGGTAACCAAACAGCACCTCCATTCGCTTCTATTGTATGGACACAAAACCAATGCTAGTGAACGGGTTCCAGTTAACCACATTCTTCAAAATATCTTCTTTTGTGTTCTGCGGAAGGAAGAAAGTCATACAGGTTTGAAATGATAAGAGGGTGAGTAAGTGATAGAATTTTCATTTTTGGGTGAACTGTCACATTAAATGCATAGTTTACTTTACTCAAAAATAAAAGTTCTGTCATCCTTTATTCGCCTTCATGTCAGTCAAAACTTGTATGACCAGGGGCGGCGCCAGGATGTTTTTCTTGGGGGTGCTAAGGGGGGCTCAACAGTTTAGAGGGTGGGCTAATAAAATGATTAAATGCCTTAGCTAGACAACATGCAATTTTGCCATTTAAATACAGAACAGTTTCTTAAAAATACTGATGTAGCGCATTCGCCTACACTTCTCCCATGGGTGCCCTTGGTTATAGTTATTGTTAATTCATTAAGATTTTGTGAACATTTTAGAACAAGCTTACATTATATGCTGTGCTTTTTTTGTTGAAAACATCATGCAATGTGTAAAGTAGCCTACATGAAACAAACGTAGCCTATTTATGAACTAAACTAAAAAAAAACAGAAAAAGCAAATGAAGCAGAATACAGCAATGAACATACAGAACGTACTGTAGCGTACAGTCGGCGTATGGTTTTGTTATTCACAAGTTTCTGTTAAGAAAAAATAGCATTCCACAAACACAAGGTTCGAGTCCTTTCACTTTAAGGGTCCTTCGCTAGCCTAATTATTCCTTCTATAACCAAAAGTAGGGATGTAACGATTCACTTAGCTCACCATGCGATGCAAGTCACGATTCTGATCTCACGATGTGATTTATTCACGATTTACTCAAGGTTTATTTTTACAAAATGAGTTGAAACAAATCAGAAATGAACAACTTCCCTTGCATTATTTCTTAAATGCTTCTCGTTTCTTTGTATAATAAAATAATGTTTTATTTCAAATAACAAAACTAAACTGCAATTTTATAACAAATTAATAATAGAAAAAGTCTCTTTAATATAAACAAATTAATACTGTCTGAGCTTTTCTTTGATTTTTTTGCTTTTAAGAAATATCAGCATGTCCACGTTTAGATTTGCAGTGCAAATAGCGGCCCCTGCTGTTAAAAAAATGTATTGCGATTCAGTTCACACCTCAACCGATTTGAATCGTCACTCATTATAACCGATTTTCAACCGGCTCACGGTGAATCGTTACATCCCTAACCAAAAGCAAACTAATCAATTCTATACTCTTTTGTTCTTTGTATTGAAATAGAATTTGCAGTAAAACATGCTTATTTCAGCAAAGACGTGTTCCTATAAAGTGCAGATTAATCAAAACGTTGAATATATTCACAACTGGCCTGAACTCCATATACTCTGTTGTAGTTTTACAATTCTGTAGCTATAACGTAAACTCAGATAGCACCCGCGCTCACATACAAATACAACATAACATCTGACTTGCCACGGCGGGCATGACAATCCGATTCACCTTCTCTTGAGCTGCTGTCTGCAGTAAAATGGAGAGCTTCTCTTCCAGGTCAATGCGATTTGTTTTAAGTCATGTTTTATTGAGTTCGCTGCTATCCAAAGAGCAGGGCAGCCAGTCTTGATAACAGATGCCAATCAAACATTATCCAAAATTACATTTGATTGATTTTTTATTGATTTCGGATGTTATCAGCTTGTTTGCATTAAAATCAATAAAGTAATAATATTTTAAGAAATAAAATATTTATATAAAATATAAGTGGGACTATTTATCATTGGTGGGAGGGACAATATGCCCGTCAGGTCTGTTTAGTTACGTTGCCAGTCGTTCACCCCAACCTTACCCTACAACTTTATTATTAAACACTCCACTTTTCAATCTTTGTGAAAAGTGGCTTTATGATCTGATATGAGATGGGGAAAAAGTAGGCATGAGGCAGATTCAAACCTGCGATGATATGAAGTAGTCAACAAAAACTTAACTCGCTACGAGCTAGTTAACAGCAGAGGTGTAAAGTGCACCTGAAAACCATACTTAAATAAAAGTAAAAAAATTACTCCATTACAAGTTACAAGTCACCAATTCCAAAACGACTTCAGTAAAAGTCTTAGAGTATCTGATTCTAACAGTACTTGAGTATTTTACTCATACTGAATGTAGGCTCAAAGAAGCACCAGTCCTCAACACTTAAGAGTGTTAAAAAAACACTCTTTGTTTGTAACAAAAAAAAAAACCTTAGCTCTGTATACTGTGATACACTATATGAGACCAATTTTCTTTAATTGCACTTATGCTTTTTGTTGTCCTTATGTTGTTCCAATTGCTTCCATTGTTTCCCTCATCTGTAAGTCGCTTTGGATAAAAGCGTCTGCTAAATGACTAAATGTAAATGTATGAGACATGTCAGTGAAAAACAAGAAACAGTTGATTCGTGAGGAGAGCAATCGCATTTATTTTCTCAAATCAAAATTGCAACAAATCATGGTCGACGCCATAAACTACGTCTATTACAAACATCCAAGTCTCATTTAAGCTCAAGTGCTCATAAGTAAACCAAACTCCTTCAAAAAGGTCTCTTCAATATAACGGATAAATAAAATAATGTTAAGTAAAATTAAAAAGTCAAAGCCTTTTTGCACTGGACATGCTGGTTTTGGCCTCATCGCCAGCTACAAAAGATATTCTGAGAAAAGTCGGAGTGGTTTTGTGTCTATACAGTGAAAGTCAATGGGGGTCAATGTTGTTTGGTTACCAACATTCTTCAAAATATCTTCTTTTGTGCTCTGAAGAAGAAAAAGGTCAACATGAAGATCAACGACTAATAAAATCCTTTTTATCTTTGAATTTCATCTGTTTCCAGGTTTTCTCCTTACTTATTTTCTCATTTTTCAGACCTAGTTTTTTAAGCTAGTTTGCACAAAATGTTGTGTTACTGTTTGACCTCACACCTTCGTAGTATTATTAAATGATAACCAAAGGGTATAAAATGCACAAAAATTGTGTGTTTCGTGTCAGAAAATAAAGCTTTTGTGCAAGTGAAATACCACAGGATGTTGTTAGTGATGTTTAAACTTACACTCACAAAAGAATACTTTACTTGAAAAGTACAGGCTACTCCTTACAAAATGGAAAGTATAGCTGAGTGGGTCTTCAATCGTGCCAAGTATTATTCAGTATAATCTGAATTTGATGGCACGTAATCATCTCACCAAGCAGGTGCTGCCCAGAGATTTCCAACCAGAGGAAGACGGAGGTCTGCAAACTGGAAATAAGCTGAAATAAAGGAATGTTCAGTGTGTGAGCTAACTTAACTTTTAATTTTAGTCTTATCTCTTATTAGTGGGGGTTATGTTGTAAACATGTTTGTTGAATCTGATTTTTAACCACACGCCAAAACAGAGTGAAGCTTGAATAATCAATGTTAAGCCAGAAAGATGCGACGTAAAATGTCTTTCGCTGCAGATTTTCTGTTTACGCTAGTTCTTCTTATTGTTTTACAGGTACTCGAAAAAATCTGTTTGACTGATTTTACGATGTAATCCAGTATTTGAGAGAAGCAGGCTGCGTGAGATATATTCTGTTGTTATTGAATGTGAAAGTGTGTAAAGGTGGAGTGTTTCCCCAAACACTTTGCCATCTGCCAGTAGTCGTACATTTAGCCCCGCCTCTAAACTCACATCATTGGTTGAGCCAGTTTTTCTGTCACAGGCTGGTTGAGATACCCAAAGATGAAAATTCTGTCATCATTTACTCACCCTCTTGTCATTTCAAACCTGTATGACTTTCTTTCTACTGCAGAACACCAAAGAAGATTTAAAGAATGTTGGTAACCAAACAACGGCACCCATTCACTTCTATTGTATGGACACAAAACCAATGCAAGTCAATGGGGGCCAGTGTTGTTCGGATGCAGTGGGGTTTAGGCTATCGGACAATATTGTGTCATTAGACAACACTATTTCTGAATAACTTATAGGACAGGTTTAAATGAAATAAACTTGACCAACAAAGGTTTTAGGTCTACTGAATAGCTTCCTGTACTGAATATCAATGTCTTGATCTGATTCACCATGAAGTGCACAGTCTTATTGTTTCCACTTCACAATCTGATCTTGAAGCATTGTTATCATTAAGAGTGGCACTCAAATTCAGAGTCATAAAGAGTGATCGCCGCCTCTTCACTTCAACTCACAGCTGCTGTGAGCTTGCACAGCTACATTTCATCCAAAATATAATTTCTGTGTTTTATCAAAGATAAAATATTAACAAGATGTTAGCCACTGCAATTACAATGACTGTAGAGGAATGCAACGGTCAATACGGCCAGTCTAGCGAAGAAAGCCCCGCCTTCCAGTAGGACAATCGATAAAGATTGACGATTCTCTGGGGCGGGGCTTATGTGAGGCGCTTGCCAGCCTGTGCGCATGCGCAGTAGCTGAAGCGACCTCAAAAAAGGTGATTTTTTTTAACGCAATTTAAGCTTAGCAAACCGAAGTTATGGTATCAGGTTTAATCACTGATAAAAAAATATGCCATTTATTTGTGATTTTTGCAAGCGATTTTAGAAATATCTGCCTTCCAACATTCAAAGAGATAGGACTGTTGACTTACTATGACGTAAATAACTGCCCAGAGGCAATGCAAACATGACCGCCGAGTGGCACGACTTCCGTAAACGGTCTTTGGTTTTATTTACCCTTTAATTTTATGTCTTTAGTGTACAGTAACAGCTGGGAGAAGGCATTCGCTTACACTGTATGGATAAGTGTTCTGTTTTTGGGTCACTTAAACAAAATAACACAATCTTTACTTAAGAAAAAGTGTGTTTTGGAAATCTGCGTGTACCGTATGTTGTAAGGCGAGCTGTAGAGAGCAGGTTGTGTGCAGTGCAGGTGTAAGGCGAGTGATGTCATGTCCACAGGGAGACTGGTATTCAGGGTAATGAAATGCCAGCCAGAGGCCAAAGACTCTCAGCTCTGCTCTTGTCACCTGCTGCCTGGATCATTTAGCAACTTTTTTATTCTGTACTGACATGACATGTCATGATACTGACCCTTAGCTCACATACATGTGGTTGTCATGGTCATTATATGGTTCGGATGTTATTACATGGATGGGATGCCTGAATTTGTTTGTCATCCATCTGTACAAGAAAAATAATGATTTAGTAGTAGACTATTTAAAAGATCGGGACAATTTCTTTGATGTATGCCACTAATAGACTTTTTTATTTTAAACACAATCTACATTTACATTTATTCATTTGGCAGACGCATTTATCCAAAGCGACTTACAAGTAGGAGAGCATATAAACATTACCGTTAGTTTACAAGGCCGTGCTACTAGGAGGGTTAAAGCTGGAGTAACAGGGTTTTTCTGATCTTGTACACACACACGTAGGCCTACCGTACCTTTAAGTGGCTTAACCAAAGTGACTTTGAGTTTGACATATTAAAAGTTCTAATAAAATTAGATAAAAATGACAATTATTAAGTTATATAAAACATTACTTTTATATAACTTATATAACCAAGCTTTTTTATCATTTCAACTAACTTTTCAGCCCACAATAGCCAACTGAATTAACAATAATAATAGTCTTTCTAAATGAGCAAAGCTCATTCACATCTTGCATTCTCTGTGGTTCACTTTAAATGATTCAAGGATCTCTTATATTCACTAGTGACTGAAAAGTTCAATAGTTTAAATGAATCGGTTCAAATGAGTCATTAGTGTTTGAGTCGTTCTGAACGCAATGTGCGTTCATACTGGCGAACTCGCTGTGTACCGTATACGCTGATTCAACGATCCAACTGCACAGCTAAAGACATTACAATGATGTACGTCATGTTAATTAATAATAAATAATAAAAAAACAGTAATTTAATAAATTTCAAGAAATTAAACATACTTGGATGCAAAACAAACAACCGTGAAACACAGGCTGGCTCTTGTTCTGCAACTCTTTTTAGCGCCTCAGTGTGCTGATAACGAAACAGCGCCTCCACTGTGGCGTAATGTCGCAACTGCAGTTACAAATAACAGTGTGTTAAATGCACGCAGCATTTCTTGTGAAGACTCGCAACATAATTTTGGCAAGAGCCTGAGGCGGCACCACATGTGACGGAGGCGGCCGCCTCCAATTTCTCTATGCAGGAAAAACCCTGAGTAAGCAAAGATTTGGTGCCTCGCTGTGATGGAACAACCAGTCGTCACCCATTTTCAGACCGATGACGGGAGGGTGTAGACCTGGAGCAGTGAGTTAAGGTAAAGGGGCGAATTTGCCGTTATCGTTCTTAAGGCCAGTGTCAGGGATTTAAACTTGATGTGGGCGGCAACTGGCAGCCAGTGAAGTGAAATCAGAAGGGGTGTTACTTGGGTTCTTTTAGGCTGATTGAAAACTAGACGTGCAGCTGCATTCTGGATCATTTGCAAGGGTTTGAATGCATTGGTTGGAAGGCCGGCCAGTAGAGAATTGCAGTAGTCCAGTCCATATGACCAGAGCTTGGACTAGCAGCTGAACGGCCTGATTTTCCTGATGTTGTAGACTAGAGCACATACCTGCAAGTTCCAGAGGTTGCTGCGATGTGAGAGGTGAATTTCTGATCGCCGAACATCACCCCCAGGTTCCTCGCAGACTTGGTGGGTGTTATAGTTGATGATCCGAGCTGAATGGTAAGGTGGTGTTCAATAGATGGGTGGGGCGGTATAACCGGGAGTTCTGTCTTGGAGAGGTTAATCTAGGTTTAAAATATGCCTACAGTCAGTGATTTTATCCATTATATAGTGTGACATGTAAATTATTGTCTCACATTAAACTTATAATATATTGTCACACTGTATTGTGGTGTGTGCTGATAGATTCATCTTAATCTATGACCTAATCATTAATCTGTGACCTAATTAAAATCCTTGTATTATTGTATATAACACCACAGAGCATCGGATTAGGGCTGTGCCGATAAACGATATCATATCGAATCGCGATAGAATGTATTTCAAAAACGATGATAAGCTATTGGCATTTTGACTCGATATGGATTAATTTTACAGTTTAACAGAACGCAGAAATAAACGCAACAACAGTCAGTCAGTGTGGAGCTTTTATCATGCGCGTCAAAGTACAAAGTCCATTTCATACTGCACTTGCCAAAGAAAACTCGACATGAGGAAGAAAACATGACTGGAAGCAGAAACAAAGGTGAAACTAACCTCGAGTTGTCATCACGCGGTTTATGAAGTGTCTTATTTTTTTTCGCAATCGCCGATTATGTGAAAAAATGTGAGGCGCAATTGCAAGCAAGTTACTTCGAAACTCAAGCACAAACGTTTTTATATCCATCGTTAACATATCTGCTAACATGAGCTGGTGCTTATGAAACAAACCAGCGCTGCCCTGTACAGATCAGAGATGTAATGAAGTGAGTTTGTGTGCACATTACTACTCGAGCAAGACATTATTGCAGCGTTATGTATGTGCGCAGGTGCTGAGCCAATAGCGTTCGAATGTACACAGTAACGGAGCCCTTTCATTGGTTGAATGTACTGAATGAACACTCCCTTTACTTAACGAGTCAATTGAGTCAAAATGAGACTGAATGAACTGGTACATGTTGTTTATGGCCTAATATCCTCTGTGTTGCAACAGTGCATTAATTGAATTGAATTTTAACTGGTTAAAGGTTAACTTTTGTTAATAAACTGTATTTAAAACAGATTATTTTAAATACAGTTTTTTAATTAAATATATATCGAAATAAATATCGTTATCGATCAATATAGAAAAAAACTATCGAGTTTACTTTTTTGCCATATCGCCCAGCCCTACATCGGATGTGGAAGAAAAGGTTTTATCTTGTATTCACACATTAGTGACCACATACCGTGATGTGTTTTGAATTAATTACAGCAAGAGGAAGTGAAAAAAGATTAAATTCAAAAGTGAAGTTTTAAATGAATAGGAAAACATTTCCGGATCTTCCTCCATATAATGTTAGTAACCAACGTTAGACCCCATTGACTTCCATTGTATGGACACAGAACCACTGAGACATTTCTCAAAATATCTTCTTTTGTTATCCACAGAAGAGAGAGTCATATATAGGTTTTAAACAACAAGAGGGTGAATTTTCTTTTTGAGTGAACTTTTTTGCTTGGATTTAATTGCCCGAACCTCTGGGCAGCTTTATAATAGTAAATGAGTAAAAAGAGCAATATGTGAAAACACTTCTTTTTTATGTTTTCCACTCTGTACTGAACTGCTGTTTTGCACTGATCACTGAGCTCCTGACAGCTGCAGTTTCTCATACGTACTGTATATGATGACATTTCTTGTCTCTAGAGACGCTCACTTTATGGCGACACCCTATTAAAGATGCTCATGCTTTTAAACATCAATGTCGGGCCTTTGTGTGAGTTTTTCTATCCTGAGAATTAGAAGCTCTCGGAGGTGCACGTCAGTCTCTTCACATGAATTAATTTTTTCATCTAATGTACTTTGAATGAGAGTGGGGTTTTGTGATCTTAAAGAGTAAATAATTTGTGATTTTTAAGGTCCTACTTTGGTTTATGGAGTGTCCAACAACAAGTTTACGTACATACACGGTGTAAAAACACTTTCATTTTCTAATAATAGGCAGTTATTATTACCTTACTTCTTGACTGACTCTCAAATGATTCGTTCGGTGATTCATCTGTCTAACCCTCTCCTTTCTGTCAGCCAACTCTGATCTGATTGGTCAGATGGTCTACACTGTAAAAAATGATTTTTTGAGTTTATAAATAAAGCTAGCATTACTCGAGTATGTTTTACAAGCAAGTTGTATTTTGTCTTTCTACTTTAAAATGTCGAGTTTAATTCAATGTGTTACTAGAGGTTCCTTTGTAATTATTTGTGCTCTAATACATAAGTAAATTTAAATGAAAATGCCAAGTAATATGGCATTGGTGTTTTGTAATTAAATTAAGCGATGTATAAAACTGATGAACGCAAGTAAAATATACTCCACACAGCCATATAATAGATGAGCATGCGCACTTCGAACATTACAACTGGCGCGAAGAGCCTGAGGAAAGCGTAGGCGGGCATCACACGGAGTGACGCAAATCTGACCCGGAACTGAAATTAGAACAACAGACGACTCGTTCGCGTGATTCAGAGTCGACTCCTTTTTTCCCAAGTCAATAACTTTGTTATTCGTTCACTTTCGGCTTTACAACTTGGCAGACTGCTTACATTCACACACAGCAACATTAAACACTGCATGAAATGTAATTTGAAGGACGTTGTAATAGTTACTCTTTAAAGACCCAAAATGGAACTATTTAGGCACAGCGACTTGCTCAAAGTTTTTTCGTTCATTGTTATAAATTCTCAAAAAGACAATCTGAGTATTTAAATAAAACACTGTGTGGCACATTAATGTTTTCTAATAACAGCTGTTAATAGAATCTGTCAGCGTTACATCTCATGGTTTACATCTACATTTAGCTGGGCAGTGTGCAAACAGATGACTAATGCATTCTTTGTGAACCGCAGTCATTTGTCAATTTAAATTATGGAAAAACGGCAGAGGCCGCCCACCTAAATCTCCCCGAACTGTTCGGCCTATCGCGATCACAGACAGGAGTTAAAAGTCTCTGTGAATGAGTGTGCAGAAGGGAGAGAGCGACAGAGTGATTAATATATTGTTAGGAACAGCTTCAGGCATTGGGAGATGACTGAATCTGTCATTTCCTTGCAGATGTGATTTCTGAAGCACAAGATAACACGCCAGATGTTTCTTTTATTGAGTCACCCTCGCTGTGCATCAACTGCTTCCATTTAGCTATTGCTTTGTATTTTTAAAAAAGGACACAAGACAATTTTCACATAATTATTTTTGTTTTTCACAAATAATGCCTAACTATTCTGTACTTGTGTCACACAAGCAGTCACTGTGCTTATAGATATTTCTCATTACTGGACAAAATGATGGTTGCCTTTTTGTTTATGATCACAATGTCCTAATCATGGCAATCACAGCCGCTGATATAAGAGCACTATCACTGACTACGAGTAGGGTTGTCACGGTACCATAAACATGTCTTACGATACTATACCAGCTGAAGTATCTCGATACCAAGTAGTATCACGATGCTGTGCCATATAATTCAAAACTATACAAAAAACACAGATTTAGATGAAACATTTTGTATTTACTATAGTAAACTGTATTATACTTTGCACTAGAATATGTTGTTGTATTAACTGTAGTAATTGGATAAATTGTAGCAAATACATTTACATTTAGTCATTTGTGAATACTATAAATACTGTAGTATACTTAAATATTTACTATGATAAGACTCAAAAACACTAGTATCTATGAGTTTTAGTAGTTTACTGTAGTAAATACTAAAGTACACTAGATCATTTTTCACGTAGGAACTAATTCAAATGTTGGACAAATTTAATTGATACAGCAGTCTTTATAAAGGGAAATATTAGGCTTACTTTAATGCAGAACTAAAACGGCCAGTAGGTGGCGTCAATTTCCCACTGAGTTAGTGAATCATTTAACCAACTCGTTCAAATCGCCAATTTGAATCTTTAACTCGTCCGAGACATTCAAAACACACATTCATTTTGGAGATAAACACCGCAAAAAGGCAGATGTAAGTGTTCAAATAAATATTAATGCGCATATGCAACATTAACTACGGTACTACGATATACCGTTTCAAAAATAGAGAGTCATCGCGGGTATTTTGAAGCTTTAGCATCACGATGCTACCGTAGCACCGGTACACCGTGCAACCCTAACTACGAGAGCAATATTGCATTTATACAACAGTTCGACATCACAAGTGTGTAGATAAAGCAGGAACAACACCTTCCGGGTTTTAAAGGAAATATGGAACTACATATGTTAACCAGCATAACAGTTAACAAACTTCCGTTACTAATTCCAACCACCACGTCTTATAAATTTGCGCTGTGCTGCTTCAGTGAAGTTATTAGTGAGAAATAATGAGACAGGACGTGAGTGTGAATGAAAGAGAGAGACTGTAAAAGGGCACTCACCGAGAATGTGTTATTTCCATTGCACTGCGGTACTTTCCATCGTTTTTTAATGTGAACATGCGCTTGTTCCGTGGTGATACTGGTGGAATATCGCATGGCTCTCAGCCAATCAGATTCATGAACCAGAAAGAACTGTTGTATAATAAAATATTGATTTCAGAGATTCTGTGAGACTGTAGTGTACACAGTGAGTTTATAAAAGCTTCGTGTAAATGTGTGATATGAATAAAAAATGCTCAGAAATGACAGTTTAAATTGTAACCTCACTTGAAACGACCCAAGAACAGTATTCCTTACGTCACCACTTAAGCACATAACAACACATGTCAAATAGTTAGAAATGCAATATAAAAAAAAATAACATACTGTAAACTGCAAGCAAACTTTGTTCTCTCCTTTTTACTGTTAATGTTTAGTTAATGTTAAATTGTTTGTGAATGTTAGTTTCGAGGCCAACATGAATAATTTAGGCAAACTGAGAAAGTGCCACAGTTCGGTCTGTTGGTTATGAAAAATGTATCATTTAGTTGCTATAGGTGTTTTGTTGCCAGCTTATTTGCTGGACGCCTTATGAAACATTGTATTTTTCATCCATTAGTTTATGACTATGTTATGTGAAATATTCATTCACTTCCATTTTCAGCTTAAGCCTATATACAGTATAAGTGCCAGTTTACTTTTTTGTACTTAGTTTTGTACTTCTACCCTTTTACCTGAGTGATTATTGTTTATTACATTTTTTATTGTTGGGTCATATGCGATTCAGAGACTTGATTTATTATCGACTTTATTATTGATTATTATTGTGTTTATTTATAATTATGGAGTTTTTGAAAATGTAAATGAACATTGGCATTTTCACCAGTGACACGCAGAGGAAGCCTCTCTTTGAGAGTATAAATAATACTAAGTGGATTTCTACTAAATTAATGAGCACAATTATTATTCAGGAGCATATGGAGTGTTTATCCATTTATTGAAAAAATAATTTGCTAGCATTTAAAACGAGCGGTCGATTGCTATTACCGTATTAATTCATAATCTTACTGTCATTCCATCATGCCTTTTCTCCAAATGACAGTTTCAATTTAGCTAGTAAGATGTGAAAACGAGAAGTGCTTTGATTAAAGACTTTGTAATCTCTGCTGAAGAAGAAACGCTAAAGCTAAATAAATAGTGTTTGGTAATAAAACATTTGGAGAAGGGCTTTTTGCTAAATCATTTGCTAAGGGGGCTTTTTCTACAAGGTCCTTGAAGCTGTGATGAATATTTCAGTAGCCTTGGTATTGGGACTTGGAGCATACAAAATATTTTTGGAGACAAACTCGCAACTCAGCGAGTATGCTTACTCGTTCTAGTTTACAACAGAGAGTCAAGTGTGAGAAAGACTTTCTAAAGACAGCCGAGGCGATCATAAGACGTTTTGCAAATCTGTGATTTTGAGAATATTTATAATATATTTCAATAGAGTAGTAAGTTGGAATGACCTCAGTCTTATTGGGTTAGTGTTCTATCGATGTCTTAAATTAAGGGCCATTACCGTGCAGAAGCATCCACCCACTCGAGAGCTCGAGGGACAGATGCACTCTGCAGTCTCTGCATCTCTCATGGTTATTTTACCATTTAACCTGAATGATCGGAATGTAAAATGTAATAATTAGACGGAGTGCGTCTCAATCTCATTAGGTTGGATCAGCTACGACGAGACTGATTTCATGTCTTTTGTGGAAACGGAAAGCGGGATGTCTGAATTGTCAGTATGCATGCGACAGCAGACAAACCATTCCCGGATGACATATTGCATCTGCTGAATTTCTGGAGTGGGCAACATTTGAACACGTTAGTATCCCATAAGGCCACAAAAGCTGAGGAGCCATCAGATTAGAATGATTTGAAGAAACATGAGGAGAGTAGCTGTGCCTGCAGTCTACAGTAAATTGTTTTTATTCTTATTGTTAGTACATCATATAGTCAGTCTGTGTTCTTTGGCCTACTGTATGATGTAAACACCAATTCTGTATGTTTAATAATGTATTTACTAGGGATGTAAAGATTTATCGATTTACCACATATTGTAATATGCAAAATGTAAGATACATGGATGTATATTAGAGCTATGGCGGTTGTTTTATGACTTGTGTTTGGTTGAGCTGCTAACAACAACATGTTGTTATTTAAAATCATAAATGTTTTGAAAATAAACCTGTTATTTGAATTTCGGTTTTAATTTTACATTCGGATCGAAATTTTGTGATAGGTTGTAATTGTGAGCCCATTGAATCACGAGCTACATCCCTAATGTTTACATTTATAGATGCACTGAAATATCGACCAATAGTCAGTATCAGTTGATAAACTATCGGCCGATAGTTTAAAAACAGCCAATGATCAGGGCTGATATATTCTGTCAACCAAAACAGGACAGGAAAATGCAATGAATTTGTGCTCTGTATATACTGTAGAAAATGCTTGACGTTCAATATTAATAATATTAATTTAAACTTCAAAATCGGCATCGGCAGACTGAATAATCGGCTATCGGTATCAGTAGACAAATGTAGTATCGGTGCATCTTTTGGCACATGCTTTCTTCCAAAGTGAATTTAAGATAAACATTTTGTCTGTTTCACTGGGAATCAAGCACATCCTTGGTGTTATGAGCGAAACATTCTGCCATGGAACCCTTTGTATAGTATCTGCATACCTATACAATCTACTTCCCATTATTAGTTGCAAAATGTCTTCATTTAATCACATCATATATAAAAAAATAGACAAAACCTATTGTCTTTCTCCGTTTTTATCTTCCACATGTCTGTTGACGTCTTCCCTCCCTCACTTCTTATTTCACATATTACCTCTTCTCCTGCCTCACAGTAGCTCTTTATTTTTGGCTGACACTGTTCCTATGTCGGTGACTGCCGGTGTGATTCATTATGGGGGTTGGTGAGTGTTGAGCAATTCCCTTAAGGAGCTGAAAGCAGGCTGAGCCGTGTGAATTGTGTCAAACCTTGTTTTTCTTCTCCCTAGTGTTGATGATGGTTATTGCAGAGGAGTCACACATGTTTGGTGGGGTAGGCACTAGGCAGGTGTGCTGGAGCTATGAGTCCAGTCCCTGCAGGTGATGAGAGATCAGTATATCCCATCTCCTCTCCCACACGGTCAGCCTGTGCGATGGATTTAGAAAACTGATGAGCTGAGCCCCCCACCCTTCTTAACAGCCGCGGGGGAGTTTTCAACAGCTGGCCATGTGTGAAATCAAGAGGCCTTCCCATCCAGTTACGCCCAACGTTCGTGGTAGGAGAAATTAGCCACGGGTCCAGACTTCAGGCTGCAGCGTATTGCTGCGCAAACCCGTGTGCCATTGTCCTCTGACACTTCTGCTTGATTGGAAAAACCCATCAATGTGTAATTGCTCACAGCGAGATTTGGACAACCAATTTGTTGTTTTCTTGTTTACCCCAATTAACACTGGAGAAATCTGCAGTTTCGCTGTTGTTGTGCAAATTGCGTCGCCGAGAAAAGATTCATCGGCACAAATGGTTGGCGGGGTTGGGAAGGTGGCCTTTGTGTTTAACCAGTGTGATGCAGAAAAACAATTTAAGGTCAGTTTGGACCTAGAATGTACAAAATGAGCATGTCCTGTAATTAATGTAAAATGCGTCATAACCTTGGTGAGTCAAAATCAGTTAAGGAACTGGTAAGACTACAGATTGTGAACGGCCATGTACTGTAATTAGCCTCAACCAACCATGCTAAATAAATAAATGTGACCCAGAATGTGAAGACCAGGCTGAAGTCTCAAAATCGCATTCTGAGATAGCACGCATCAAAGTTTGATTTCCACCAATTTTGATATGATTTCAATCTTTGACATGTCTTTACTTGTTTGTTTGTTCATTTTTTTCTATAGCACATTTCAAAACAACCACAGGTTGTACACCAAAGTGCTGTACATACCAAATAAAACAAAACAAAAACACAGAATAACAGATCCTTACAAAAGGATTATAATATATAAAACTCTATAAAAATCAGAGACTCGGAGAGGTAGGCAGGGGAAAGATTGTGCAGCGATTTATACACTAAAACAAGTCATTTAAAATCCACTTGGGAGTCACTGCAACGAAAACAATCAGTCAGTATTATTCAACGTTATATTTTCACGGAATCTTCTCTTTACGCATGTAGGATGATTTTATGCACAAAACAGTAAATCACAAAAATACTTTAGCTGGCTTTTCACAGACTGGGTAACAAATAGGCAAAATAAATAAGTTAAAAATAAAAACGTCACATTTATGAACATTTAAAATAAATACATCCAATTTGAATTTAATTCAATTGTGATGTAACAATTTTGTCTTATTGTAAAGCAACGTTTTAAAAACACATTGAAACATTCAAATATAAAAATTATTATAGAATATGTGATATTGCAGAAAGGCTATATTGTTTGGTTTCTTCACAATATCTGTGGTGTTCTGCAGAAGAAAAACAGTCATACATTTTAGTTTAAAATTTAAAGCACGTATCTGTATCAACTTCTTCAAAAATAAGAGTTTTTGGTTAATGTCACGCATATCCAACAATAAATTTAAACATACTTTGCGGGACTTTGGCAAAAAGTCACTTGTTTAAAGCCAAATAAAGTAAACGCTAACACAGAGAGTCTACATGAAACACTCTCATCTTCAATATTTTTAATATTAGTATATCAGGGTTTGACTAAGGATATTTGTTGCTTTGGAATAGAAAAAAATAAACAGAATCAACTATTTTGCTACAATTTTGTTGATGTCCAGCATAAAATGTAGGCCATGGAACGAAACAAGTGAATCACTGTTTTAAATGCTATTACGGCCGGCAAGCACAGAGAAATCATTAGCACAGAATAGAAAAGCTACACTGACATAGTATTAGCATAATTAGTGTTTGTTTAAACAGTAATTGTTTTTCGCAGTAGAGAACATCTAAACATAATAATCCACTGTAGCTTCACAATGCTTCAATCCGTAGCAAATTCTGTGTTTGGAGTTGCCTTTATTCATCTCACCCAAAAGAGAAATCGTGACAGTAATGTGATCTAACTTTTGATTTGGATTCACAGGTGATATTGGTGCAGTGCAGGAGGGTCCAGTAGAGAGGAGAGGTGACGTTGACCGGATGCGTGTAGAGGAGTGTGCCGCGTGGCTTTGACCATGAGCCGGTTGATGTTGGGCCGGACCCTGGAGCGGATCTGCAAGGCTGTGCTGTTGCTCTGCCTGGTGCACTTCCTCATTATGATGATCCTCTACTTCGATGTCTACAGCCAGCGTTTTGACATCTTCAGCCGCTTCAACAACGGCCGGGGAGCTAACGGCTCAAGAGGACCCCACCACTACTACAATTTCTCTAGGCCCAACACCACCTTTGCCAGCTATGTGGCTACGGCCGACCATCTTCTGCCCAGTGCCAAACCAGAGGCAAACCAGACACCACCCACCCCTAAGCCATTACCACCATGTCCGGAGATTCCTCTTGGTCTGGGTAGGTCCTCTCGTAAAATCATGTTTGCTTGATTGATATTAATTATAATAACTATTTTACTAGCATTTTAAGATGCGCCAAATATTCGTTAAATTTAATGTCAAAATGCATTGCTTTTTGCAAGTTTTTGTACACTTAGTTGAATGTGAATGGTGGTGTTTGATGCACTTGTTTGTCTGTGTGGTAACAGTAAGACATTTTAAAGGAATCGTATTTACTCATCCCCATGTCATTTCAAACCTGTTTGACTTTCTTTCTTCTGCCAAACACAAAAGAAGATATTTTGAAGAACGTTGGAAACCAAACAACACTGCCCCTCCATTGACTTTCATTATATGGACACTACCCTTACGAAAATTAACCATGGTTTTTTTGTGGTACAAGTGTAGTAACCATGGTTTTTTGGTGCATTGAATACTTAGGGCAAAACCATGGTTTTTGACAGTAACCATCGTTTACTATGGTTTTTACAAAAAACATGGCTTTCAAAACCATGGTTATTTTGTGATAACCATTGTTTTACTACAGTAACCATGGTTTTTTGGTTTTAACTGTAGTAAAACCATGGTAAATTTTCGTCACAATATAATGGAACCACTGAGACATTTCTCAAAATATCTTCTTTTGTGTTCCACAGAAGAAAGAGTCAAATACAGGCTTCAAATGACATGAGGGTGAATAAATGCTGACAGAATTTTTGTTTTTGGATGAACCATCCCTTTAAAGGTTTCTATTATAATTGCAATCGAAATATTTGTTAATATTTGTAAATCTTCATTTTTCCCCCCCAAATTGTGCCCACCTAGTAAGCTTCATGTTAAATACAGCACTAACATATGGATGCGTATGGTTGTTAAAGTTGTCAGCCAAGCAGTTCTCTGTGACAGCACGCTGCTGTGATATCTCTCACAGCTGAGGATTTTACGAACCTGTTTGCAATGAACTAAATCAGGCGTTTTCATTGAAACTTCATAAAAGCAAGAGTCAAATCCCAAACGCTCAATTATGCAAGGATATGTAGGAGACGCTAAAGCATGGAGGGCACCGAAACCTCAAAACTATCAATTAGTGTCCTGAACACGCGAAAGCCAGGAAGCAGAAGTTGAGCGCTCTGTTGCGAGCGGCCGTGTGGGTGGGGCCGCAGCCGCTGTTCTCCATTTTAGAGCCATAATGGATTCTCTGCAGACTCCAATTACTGTAAAAGCCAACATCTCGTTCTGTTTTCAGAGCTGACCGGTGAGTTAAAATAGATTTAACGTCAGCATGCTCTTCGGCATATTTCATCTGCTGGGGCTCTGTGTTATCGGCCCGTTCGCGGTGTGATGCGGTGCGTGGCGTGTGTGAGGAGAATGACCTCGTTTGAGTGACTAATAGAACTGTAGCAATGTACTCTCTCATTACTATGCCAATTTATCCTTGTTCGTCACAGAATGAGATATATGGAAAAGGAGAGAGTCGCTTCATGGTATGTCTGTGAATTATGCAACAGCAAATCGAACCTCTTCCTCGGTAATGTACCCCATAAGCATGAGAAAAAAGTTGTGTTAATTAATACATCTTTGTACTGCTTTTCTTGCTCATAATGGGGAAAACCTTCATAATGAATGAGCAGCAGTGCTATTTGATATGCCTGCGAGCAGCAGGCCTCGGCCACCCATATCCTCCTAAATAGTTTAAAGCGGAGGTCTTGAGGGAATTGAGCTAGTTGAGTTGTGTCATATGACTCGTGTGCTGTCTGCCCGCTCAGTGCTTTCACTTTCTCTCTGCCTCTGTTTTCATCTCCTGTTATCTAAAGCCTCCTGAGTAATGACAGAAATCAAAGATGGCCAGAACTTGTTATTTTTGAGCTCGGGGTGTAACATACTGAGAGACTTTGAGATATGTCTTTAGGGCTTTTCCTCACACCACCCACAGGAAGATTGTATTGCGCTTGTGTAGGGCTGTCACGATAAACCGACGATAAATATCACGTGATTTATGCACAGCTTTTGAGTGAAGTACGGGAAAATGCTGCTGCATCCGAAAGCCAGAGGGCGCTCTCGTGCGGAAACTCCAAATACGCACTGCAGAAGAAGACCATAACATGTTCTAGAATCTAGGAAATGCCCATGGACATCTTTTTATCACTGTTCCTCAAGCCTCATCAGGTGTTTTTATGATAATAAAGTATATTTATAATGATCATGTTTGACGGGTGTTGCTTTTTCAAATGCACATTATAAGCGACTCAAACTCGCACTGCTTTTAGATCGAGCAGCATTTCCTACTGATCCCAGAGCAGTGTTTCACGGACAAGCTACGCATTAAAAAAAATATCGACACATTGCATATCGCAGCCAGCTCGATTACAATAAGATTTAGTGGTATCGCTTGTGTGAACGGTCGGGGTTCTCTGTTATGTTTCATTGAAGTATTTTGTCTTCAAGGTGCCATCCGTAATTTTTTGGGTATATCGGTTATCGGGCACGCACATGAAAATTTTGTTTTAACATGTATCGATGTATAATAATAAGCTTTGATAATGATTTATAAGTATCTTTAGGATCTGTACCAGGACTGAATGTGTCATTTTCTGTTTTTGGACCAAAAGAACCAAGACAACAAGTGTGAACGCACCCTAAATGTCTACTAAATGCAGACGTTGGTGTCTCGGCAAATCTAAATCCAGTTTGTGACATTGAAAGTTTGGTCTTTTGGCACATATGAGATTGCTAGTTCTTTCTCACAGGCTTAATATTCAAGAAACAGGAGAATGCAAAACTCTCTGTTTGCTCTGTATTTAATCTCATTGCTGTCTACGAGAAAAATGGAGCTATTTAAGTAATTTCATTTGTGAATGATTTCTTTGAATGTAACTATAAAAGGCAAAGCTCAAATGAATACAGTCCTCTGCATTCCCGCATTTCCCAGCTTCTATGCATCTCTTATCCACACGCGGAAATACAAAGAGCCCCGTGTTGACCCCAATGTCAAAGAAACCCAGTGTTTTCAGTCATTTCGCTTTTAAGATGCAAAACAGGCTGTTTCAGAGAGCGTCCGGGCCTCCCGATGTAAAAACCACATTTCAGTTTGTCGTTGGCAGCGCCGCTTAGTCAATATGCTTCTGTAATGCGTATTTGATGTTCTCTGTCAAGGCGAGACAAGTGCCCCCTCCGTCAGCGCGCGATTAGGAAACTGTAAACATTTTGAAAAATCAACTCGATTGAGACTTCCAAAGCTATCGAGCCATTATTAGCCCAAGGAGATTTCGCAAATGAACATTGATTGCATTTGACGCACCCTTTCCATCATTTGATTTACAGGGGTTGACCTGTTGAATTTGGTTGACAGGAACCGATGCATGCACGAAAAACAGACGTTTGGGGCCAGGTTTGCATGCTGGTCCCAGGTGTACACAGACATGGATCTTATTGCGGTGCAGAGCCGCAGGGAAAAGCCAGGGTGTGTGGTGGATTGCATCCCAGCTGGCAGGTGCAGCTCGTGGCTTATGATGATGACTCACTGCCTCCGCTGTGCTGCAGGGATGCTGCGCTACAGTGACAGCCACCACATAAACGGCAGGAGGCCTTCTCTGTTATAATCACCCACGTACAATAAATCAATGTTTTCCAACCATTTGTGTTATATGTACATCCACAGCTCCATCAGTGAAGCTCAAAAACCCTTTTTTTATTTTTAAAAAAAGTAAACAAATAATGTATTTTAAATCATAGATGACGATTAAGCAATCTCTCCATTGATCTTTATTAAAACAATCTCCTTAATGTGTTGTGACGTGCACCTGCCAAAATGAATAGCTCTGAAGTCATTTAAACGTCTCCTGGAGCTGATGTGTTGGGATGGCATAACCCGTGGCACTCCGTTCATGACTGCATTAAATAGGTACACGAGCCAACACATTGGCAGACAGAGGTAGACTGTGAAATATAAGGTACAGTGAGAGCTCGAGAAATATTAACATGGTGCCGTGATGCTTATAATGAAGATGAGATGGGAGGGCTCTTAAAGGAACAGTTCACCCCAAAATAAAGCATTCCGTCACCATTTACCTAATGTCATACCAAACCTGAATGACTTTCTTCTGTGGAACACAAATGAAGATATTTGGAAGAACGTTGGTGACCATTGACCCCCATTGACTTCGGTCAACCACAGAGACATTTATCAAAATATCTTCTTTTGTGTTCTACCGAAGAAAGAGTCATATACAGGTTTTGAACGACATACGGGTCAATAAAGGATGACAAGGCTTTTATTTCTGGGTGAACTATCTCTTTAAAAGTGTGACATGGGTATATATTTTTTAGCGTCATTGCCTTTGACAGCACAACTAATATTAAGATGAATGGAAAAGCTATTGGATAGCTGTCTCCAGATATTACAGACCTATTGATGAGATAAGTCTTTCAGAAAATCAAGCACTCTCCGGCACTAAATCCAAATACACCAGAGGGTGTCGTCAATAAAGTCTGGTCTGACGTGCAGCTGCATATGGGATGCAGATTTAAAGAGGGTAACCGCCAACTGAAGCCCGAATTATTTATCATCCACCACGACGAGAACGGCCAGAAGTATGCAACACTGTCTCTCAACGAATGCACAAAAAACCACAAAGATGCTGGAGAAAGAAACAAAGAAAGTCTACAGGGATTTATGTTTGCACAGCCAGAGAATCCGCGGTGTCCTGTCGCTTCACTGGACAAATACCTGTCTTTACTGCCGCCCAATCCGCCGGCCTTTTATCTCCACCCAAAGCGGACAAACTACACAAAGGATGAATGGTAACTTAATTTAACTTTAGATAGTCTACATTTTTTTATTTGATGCATATTATGATCACCTGTTGTCAATTGCCAGCAATATATTTTGGTTACAGTGTAGCTGGTTACTGTACACTGTATTAAAAATATTTGCTGTCAATTGACAACAGTTACAATGCAACAAGGTAAAATCTTTTCGTTCCCCTAACATTAGGTAGACTAGAGAGCCCATGAGGGTGAACTTCCTTGCCTCTATGTTGCCACGAATTTGTAAAGCAGCTGGCACTGAGACCATCTACACCAACCACTGCCTGCGAAGCACGACTGTACAAAAACTGTCTGATGCCAGCCTAGAGGCGAGAGAAATCATGTCAGTAACGGGCGTATGTGAATCTTCCCTGCAATCTTACTGGCGACCAAACTACAATGAGCGCAGATGCTGGAGCAATATCCTTGCCTCTGGCACAGCGCAAGCAAAACGCACCTATACAGAACCGGAGACTCCTCTTATAGGAAAGAGGAGTGCAAACATGTTGGATCCATTTTTCAACAATATTGCACAATTAATGGCGATATCCAGATGAATAAACACATTTAAGTAAGCTTACAAACATATTTGATCCTCACTTCAACAGTTTCAAATGTTACTGTATAAAAATAGATAAATGTTGATTTCTGAAAATAAACACCAGTCTTTAAGCATATTTTTCATTGCGTCTTCTTTGCTGCGTTGTTCCAAATATGGTAAGAGGCGTTACATTTCCGTCACACGCTTTCAGTTTTCGACCAATCACTACGCACTGGTTAACTGGCCAATCATAGCACACCTCGCTTTTCAGAGCGATGAGCTTTGTAAAAAATCCACGCGTTTCAGAGAGGCGGAGCAAAGAGGAGATACAAACATGTACGGTATGTGGAAAATACAGCGTTCTAGAAACCTTAAATCGTGTATACACATTGCATTAAATCTAAAACAAACCATAATATTCGTTTTAGCTGTGTCATATCACCCCTTTAAAGGTGAGTAAATGATGACAAAATTTTCGTTTTTGGGTGAAGTATCACTTTAAGCTTTGCGTAATGAAAAAAAAGTTTTTTTTCGCCAGAAACATTGAGGAACCTCACCATCTCTAACGCTGCTGCAGTTGTATAATCTTTAATATAAAATTGAATATATTACAACATCTGAGTAGCAGAATTGCACTAATCTCAGTTCCAGGCTGTTTCCCGCAGCTCTCTGTTTTGACAGATGTAATTCATTAATGTCTTGGCGAAGACGCGATGCACTTATATTCATCTCTTTCACTCGTCTGAAGACGCTTCTCGAGACCCTTCTCATAAATTATTTATGATCATTCTTCAGCTTTTACGTATTACATGGAATTTCCTTTGACCCAGTATTAACAGAACAGCATTTTTGCTGTTTTTCCTTGCCTTGGGATGGGCACCCCAGGGTCTGCATGGTTCACAGCATGAAAAGAAGGTATAAATAGATAATTGGCATCACCCAGTAGGATCTTGGCTCCTCCCCTCCCCTTCCCTGGAGCGCCTGCATGTTTCCGCCAACATACTCATTGATTATGTAGTTCAGGAGAAAGGACGCTTAATGTTCCTTTTCTTACAGGAGGAATGCTTGCACATAATGGAACATCCTTAACTTAGCTGAGCATTGCTTACATTTAAAGCATAGGTATATGCAGCCTTGTGTATGTGTAAATGTATGTGCATTTACAACAGTTATGCAAGGTTGTGTTTTCATGGGATCCTTGCATTGGCCACGAAAACGGCGTCCGTCACACTGCTCTGTTTGGGCTCTCCTGTTTTTGCCAAGTGGTTGATATCCTTAGGACAACATCATGTTGACCCTGGGACAACATTTAAATGAACCAATCAGATTTCAGAAATAAGTTTACAGTTTATTTTAAGTTTAATCTTCCAAACAGGATTAGGTGCTTCTTGACCATTGTTTTTCACTTATCATTTCCCTCTGATTTTAGGGGTAAGTTATGGTTAGGGTTGGGGTTCGGTGTGGGTTTAGGTTTTATTCATAAAAATGTTGTCCTTAGGTCAACAAAATATGATCAGGTCGAGAGCTCCGTTTCATCCCTGTTTTGCTGTGCTTGGCTTTCCAAAATCACAACTGTGCTTACAATATGCATTTACGTGGAATATGTTTTTACATAAAACATATGCTTTTGGTAATGCTTTTAATAATGGAAAATGCAGACATGGCAAAAGTTGCTTCTCCCTGAGATTTGGTTATGAAAAGATTTAAACGTTCAAATTAAGATTTGTGCCTCAAAACAGGAATAAAATTAGACAGTAAACACTGAAAAGAAAGCACTTTTGACTTTAGATCACAACTGTGGCTGCCACTTTGATTATTATTATAAAGTAATTTATGACACATTCTTTGTTGTCCCTGTTGAAATTGTACCGAGCCGTCGCCCCAAAAATCGAGGTACGTACTGAACCGTGAATTTTGTGTACCAGTGCAGTTCTGCTGTCGACAGCCCATTCATCTCAGAGTAGGACGCTTTGCTTTTTTCATATTATCACATCTTGTGTTCCTTATCAAAAGCTAATTGCCTTCAATGTCTTTACAGTTTTACCGGTGCTTAATCAAGCATTTCTTATTGTGATTCGGTGAAGGATGTCAAGGAAATTTAAACAAACACTTTAAGCATTAACACGAATATAAACTGCAATTCTCAAACTGGTTGTTCAGACAGGTGGGAAAAATCCTATTTTTTGTGTATCCAACTTGAAATGACAGTTCACACAAAAATACAAATTCTGTCATCATTTACTCACCCTCTTGTCATTTTAAACCTGTCATTTTAAGACTGTATTTCAGTGTTGGGTAAGTTACTCTGAAAAAGTAATTAATTACTAGTTACTAATTACATATTCAATAGTGTAATTAGATTACTGTACAAATTACTCTCTCCGAAAAGTATTTAATTACTTTCTATATCCTACATCCGTGATTAGAATTGATTCAAGGATAGGCATGAAACGGCTCTTTTAATTCATTAAAAAATAAATAAATAACTACATAAATTATTTGTATTAACTGACCAATGTATTACAAATGTGAGAAGGAGACATTAAAGCATACATTTTAAAGTTAGACTTACAATTTTGATGTCATTTCCACTATTGAATATATTACACAGAAGTAACTGTAATTAAATTACAGAAAAAAACAAAAGTAATCCCTTACTTTACTTTTTCAAGGGGAAAGTAATTAAATTACAGTAACTAATTACTTAGTAACTAGTTACACCCAACACTGCTGTATTTAATGCCCCACTGTAATGCCTGGGAACGGGCAGCATTATTTGATGCGTTGATGTAATTTCAACTGAAAAATGCAGAGAGCGCGAGACATATCGCGTGACCCCGCCCCCTTTTAAAATGACCAATAGCGTTTCGTTTAGGGCACACAGTCAGCCTGGCAAAGCTGCATTTAACAGCGTAATAACCATAACCACAGTGGTGTAAAAGTCTTGTAAAAGGAAGATCAGTGATACCAGTGATGTGTCATTTGAATCTGCATCAGATCAGATTTTAAATATTTTTCCAGCTCATCTGTGATGTGTTTATAAATTGCACATTGATTTCATCACTTGGGCACAGTCAGTCCTAACAATCTGAAAAGCAAATGTGAATCAACCCGTAGTGGTCCAGCAAGTGTAAGGCTGGGTAAGCTAAACCTTTTGGGATAAATATGCAAGTAATTGTCTAATAGGATGCAGCAGCTTATCAAAACAGATTAAGAAGAGGACCGAGTGCTCTGGATGTGCTGATAGCAGTTTAAAGCACGTTTAAATGAGGCCGTTTCCTCTGCAGTACTATGTGTCTCAGACACAGTTTTGCTTTGATTAACCGCTAGCCTGCTGGATGCTCAGTGGATCCTCTTTTTCTCATAGTTATTGGGGCAGCTGTATTAAGATTGTCACATGGTCAGTGTTTTGGAGAAGACTGTAGACGTCGAATCGATGAATGCCATATGTGAGGCAGACGGCGAAAATTGCATCCATCCCCTCTATAACACCCAGGAACCATTAAGACGTTTGTGCCTTAAGTAGACAAGCAGCCAGCTTCTCCGAATCATAAATGACAAAACAGGGGACTAATATTGTCATCTGGAAGGGAATTACAAATGTTTGTTTGTATGCGATTGCTGTGATGGAAAGCTTTGAGCAGAGAGACTGGGAATGCCTAGCGCTGCCATGTCTTTTTCGTGGCTAAATGAAAGAATCCGTGGCTAAATGAAACATGCAGATGTGCATGCAGCTGTTTTGTTTCACATCCCGTCTCAATAAAGCTGTTCAGAATATGAAAACTCAGAGTACAGAACGTACAGTTTTTTATTCTAGCGTGGTTGATTAGACAAACATTTCATTCGTGTCAGGCTTTGTTGATTTATTTATAGGCATTTATTTATTTACTAGCATTATGTATTCATGCATTATGTTGGAAATGTTTTCCATTGGATTATGTAAGTGAGGCCAGCTATGGGAGATCACGGGCATGTCCTAAAAGAGATCAAAGGCTTTGAAGCGCACATATTGGATTAAGCCAAGGCCTGTTAATACAATAAGCTTAAACTGATGGCTATTAATGCGCTATCTCTCATTCTCTCTGGTATACACAGGTGAGATGAATAGAAGGTCTCACTGCAGCCTGTTGGCTAACATTCATGCCAACTGGACAGACTCCAGTTCTCGTTTCAAAAAGTTTGAGGCTCCGAGAATATGACAATGAGTCTCGTTGGCATCAGTCCCTTGGCAGGAGTACCTTAAAGATATCATTTATAATACACCGGTCCATATGTGGTTAAGAATGATTCATGGTTCTTAAATCTGACTGAGGAATTGCTGGATGTGGCTCATGTCGCTAGCAATTTTCAATGTTGTGAAACACGGACAAAGCGAAAGTGTGAGTGTCGCTGATGAGTCACTTCCCCCACAGTGACATTAAGCTGGTCACACTGAATGTACTGTAGTGTTGAGGGCCCTAGTGGTGAGAACTGGACGGCCGTCGAAGAGAATAACCTTCCAGTGTCATCACATCACATCTGACTCCAATCCTGAGCGATAGATTTTATGCTTTATAGTATCAAGAAATCTGCTTAGCCAGCCTTTTAATACATTACAACAGAATTATGGTTCACATAGGCATTAGGCTATATTGTATTACAGTATACTGTTTAAACTTTAGTTTCAAACATTTAGGATACTGGACAGATTTACTAAACAGGGCCAAAATAGTGTGAGAGCTCAATTTTAAAAAGAAGCGCAGGTGGGAGTGGAAATTTTTGCGGGTGATTTAGGCGCACATTAAAAAAGGGGCTACGATATCTTACTCCCACAATGACCAACGTCAACCAATCTACTAGCAGCAGCCAAAATTGGCGCAGAGTCTAAAGGGGTGCTGCAACGGTGTGTCATGCATTCTGACTTCTTTACAATGTTAAACGTGCTGTCTTCTCATGCTTAACATGGTCAACTTGTTGGGCGTATTACGTAGTATTTCTGTGCTCGCTACACTCCCCCAGCGATCGTACAGGTTTCGGAAAGTTTTTTTCGAACATATAAAACTGTTTCGTAACAATTTTTCTTAGTCCCTTATTGGACAATTCTCCCGGAAAAGCACGCGGCACGCAGCAAGGAGAGCAGGAGATGGAGCATGCGCAGATGTCACTTTCACTTGTGTGCAGGAGAGAGAGAGCATACGTTCGCGAAGTTCAGGTGTTTGTTTGTTCACTGCATTTGGGTGATGAATGTTATATAAACGGTGGATATAACGCTGGATTTGGAGATCGTTTGAAAATAATAAATAGAGCCATCCCAGCGCTAAAAGATGCCGGACATGAACCGCATGCGGTGAGTGAAACTGATGTCTGTGTTTTGTTGGCAATGGGTGCGCACGTGCTTTAGTTCAGCCTACCCCTCCCCCCCGCACTCGCCGTATGCTTTCGGAAATAATCGTACAGCTGTATCTATCTTTTATAAATGTGATCAAACTAAATACTCTTCGAAGGTACGAAGTATGCAATACTATTCTATAGGTACTCAAGATTAATATGAGATTGGCAGAAACCGCGTGTGTTAGGGCCGCTTTAAGACATGCTTTTTTGGGTCGTTAAAAGAGCAATGTGGAGATTTTAGCGGCATCTAGTGGTGAGGTTACAAATTGCAACCAATGGCTCACTCTACCCCTCGCTTTCGAAGCAGTACGGTGGCTGATACAGAACTAAGATGTCTTCACGTTTTCGTGAAGGAGATAACTTATTTATGAAACGCTCTCTGTAGAGCAGTTTGTCTGTTTAGGGCTACTGTAGAAACAACATGGTGAATTTCGCGTTGTAGGTGTAAAAAACCTTACAGAATAAAGCGTTTTTATTATCTTAGAATAAGCTCTTTCTATCAACATCTAAAGACAGTTATGTATATGTAAGGGGTAATCCACAGCTAGCCGTGCGTTAAAGGGTTTTAATGCACGACGTGGAGGCCAAGAACCACCCAACGCGAAGCAGAGTTAATCCTTTAACGCACGGCTAGCTGTGGATTATCCCGCTTATACCATGGTCATTTGCCAAGTCAAATCTTTTATTGATGTTTACAGTGAAATGTTAGATCAAACAGGTGAAAATTACAGTGATTTTGTCAGTTAAATTTCAAATGTAATCAAACTTACTGGAGCTACCTGTGCGTTAAAGGGTTTTAATGAACACCTTCCAGCCAATCAGAATCGAGTATTCAAAAAGACCATGGTATAATACAGTATATTGCATTTCTGTCAATAGATCCTCAAAAAAAACTACACACTGGACCTTTAAATATAGCCGCAAATAGTACAATGCCGAGCACAAACCTTAGTAAATCACGTTGTGTGATTCATTTACAGTATATCCTCTTCTCCCATAAAGGTAGCGTCTGAAGAGGAAACTCCCACAAATGCATATGCAATAATGTCAGTCACAAAAACACCTGTGTCCACGCATTTCAGCGCTTATTTTCACTGCGTGTCATTAGTAAATACAGACAGTAGGTTTTTTTTAAGCCAAAAGAGGCGTTTACGCTGACGCAGGCTGTTAATAAATCTGGCCCATAGATTTTCTTAGTATTTATTACACAACATTTGTCAGAGGACGTTTTTAGTCAGCTTAGGTAAAAATCAGAAATGCCAACATGTAAGAATACTATTTAATAGTATTAATGGCAACATTATAAGAATTCTACACCTCCAACACTGGGTGATCAGTAGTTTTTAAAGTGCCAGTAGTATTACTTGAAATAAAACACATTTGCCTTTATGCAATATTACTGTAATGAAATATGAAAAAGAAATGCATGGCAATTTATTTTCCGTATGACAGTTTTGCAATTCTGAATGACAGTTTTACATTTGGACCAATATACTTGACATTGAACATTATTGTTATATAAAAATGTTCAAAGCCGTGCATTGTGAAGTTTTCAGCGCTGAAGAGGATAATGAGGACTTATGGAAAGAGTCGTGATCACAAGGTTGTACAGTTACTGCTACATAATAGTGTTTCCATTCCACCTTTCAAGAATGAAGGACGATGTAATGAGCATGAGAGAGTTTCACAGGAGAACAACTGCATTCCACAGTAATTGATTTGTAAAAAGAGGAATGTAATCGCTAAGCTCTGGCAAATCCCTCTCTGGCAGAAGGTCTTTTCAAGTTTTCCGCTCTACATTCAGACTGTTTTTAGGAACACAGAAAAAGAGCGAGAGAGAGAGAGCCGGGGGCTTGGTAAATTCAGCTTGTTGAAGTGGATGGTTTCTACTGTGTTTTTTATGGTGTTGTTGTTGTACGAGTGTGAGTTTATGTGTGTATTTATGGTGGAAGCCAATTGGTATTGATCTGAATAAGTTGTAATTGTAAATGTTGACAATGTTTCGTTTGTATGCATTTTGTGTACTGGTGATTGAGAGCGGTGATAAAATACTTGACACACAACACTGATCATAGACTTCATTTCCCATCATTCTATGTGACACTAGGATGATTAAAGTATATAGATAAAGCATCATTACGCACCTAAGCATTCTTGGCTCTTTATTCAGTTGCAATTGTGATAAACTGCTTCCTGTCTTTGTTGGAAAGTTAAAAGCAAAACAAAACTAAATATGGAACTAAAATATCAAATATGAAAAGGAATTCAATCATTTGATTGTGTATCGCGTTAATAGCTAATAGAATTGCTAAACATTTTGAAGCGCGAAACCTTCTTTCGCAAAAAAGCCATTGTTATTGTTATGTTTTCCAAAGTTCCCAGCAGGACTTGAAGACAGCATGTATTCTCGGTGAACTTGAAAGCATCGCTAATCCGGTGAAGAGGTGATGGTGCTCTAAAAATAAATCTACTGATGGTTTAACAGTTGTTTATGACATAAGCAAAATCAAGTAGTTGCTTGAATAGCAGTTGCTTCATAAATGTTTTATAAACGCCATATTGGCATGTGGGCAATTCCAGCGTTGTGGTTGTGACACCTTTAGTCAAAACTTAAAATGTTAATTATCAGAGAATGTATTTATTATCAGTATATAAACCATCTGTTTAGTATTTACTAAACCCCCGATGATAGAGTCCAAACATCAGAGGAATATCCGTCTATGCTTGCGTTTTCTATATTAAAGGAGAGAAAAATGAATGTGTTATGGATTTGACAAAAAAGCATGCATGTTTTCGAGAGACAACATACTTTGTAGGATTTAAGTGTGCAAACCCGAAGCAATAATACTCAACAACAAATGGAGCAGGGATGGCTCCTTTTAGAACATAAAATATTTACGATTACGATATTCTATGGATGTGACAAATCACTTACCTGACTAAGAAAACTTAAAAAGCTTTAAAAGAGACTTCACATGGGTATCTTTTTTCATCTTAACATTTGCATAGAATTGCCAAGGTTTAATAAAAAGGAAACAGATGAGATGATGTCCAAATTTTAAACAGATCTGATATTCAGAAATGGCTTTGAAAGGTTTTTGCAACTTTTTGAAGTTAATGTGAGTTTCGTAGCACTTGGTTCAGTTTTTCAATACGTATCGATTCTTGCGGTCCAACACATGGAAGAAACAAAACAAAAGAGAAAATAACAGTTTTGTGAAACTGAATTGACGTTTGGTTCCGTTTAAACGGTTTACCTCGCAGAACGATTTGTCCTTGTTTGTGGTCCATGTTTACTCCTGGTATTGTCCTATTCCATCAGCCAAAAATCCCTTGGCGAGTGAAAATCTAAAGTTCTCTGCAGCAGTTGTTAGTGGTATTGCTCTGCATTTCCTGTCAGGGGTCATTAATGTCAGCCACAGACGAATGACTTCTATTAATTAGATTTAAAGACAATACGCAACCAAGTCCAGTAGTAAGTGATCTGCTCATAAATCATGAAGACTTTAGCTGCAGTGTAATGAAACTGATAAGAACTTTGGCTCTAGAATAGTTTTAATGGCTCAGCATCTTAACAAAGGCAGCTCAAAGATATGAGCTGCAGATGTTGAAGCTTTTTAAACAGAAGAGTTTGCCGTCTGTGTTGTTTCACAGAAGCTGTCACGTTGAGCTCGTCAAGTAAATCAAATATCGGCATGACACTAGTTTTATTCCTACAAGCTGTTTTATTTTTACCGTATTATTGATACGCCGTGATAACTCTTTATAACCGAGGCCACATAAACCACGGTACTCAGTATATCAGCCTGTGATTTTACCACACATTCACTTGAAGGTGTTTTGGTCCACTTGCCTGCTGAAATGGCAGAGGCATATATCCAGCAAATCGCTTGTATCTTGAGGAAGTAGGTCACCACTGTAAATATCCCAGCAGTAATGGCTCCAGCAGTTGTAGCGGCATTGATCATTCAGCTGTGGCCGCTGGAGATCAGGTTTAAAGGTTTTGTTTTCCCACACTTAATAAGAGGGTTGAATCTTGCGCTAGTTGCACTTTCTTTAAGGTCTAGTTTTAGAAAAGTCTGAGGACAGGACGAGTCCGTCTAATGGCGTGAGTTTTTGGTGAGACTTTCTGTATGACTTGGTAGACGAGGAGAGTGTTTGAGGGTCCTGTTTAAAAATTCATTCACTTTGCAAATGAGTTTGGTGATGCTAATGGCACGGAAATTTTACACATCCACTTTAAAAGATTTGTGTCTGTCCGTATAATGCACGTTCAGACTTATGATTAACACCTTTACCTGTTGCTTAATAAATAAGTGATATGTTGCGGAGTTTTTTGTCTTTGTCACATTTGCCTTTGGCATTATCAGTGTGGGCTTTCGAGCCTGATATCGATACCGATATCGATACTGCTTATCGATACCGGTACTTATCAATACTGTTATTGATACTACGCTCTATAATTTGATGCAAAAAACACATGATGTGAAAAGATGTTAAACATTTTAAGTTTCTTTATTACAGCTGAGCTTTAGAACTGCAGTTTACAAATGCTTCTGAGCAATGCCACATAACAAAATGTGTGTGTGTTCCTTAGCATACCATTTACTGCACTTAGCATGTGCATTGGAGCACATCATAATGTAATTCAACATATTTACTTTACATCACTATGGTTTTTTGGCTGGTACACCGTATTTCTTTTTTCCTTTCTGGTTTTAGGTCTACATAAATTTAAGTACTATTTTCTAAGCACGTATTTTTTTTTATTATATGTACTATTTTTTATAATTTTACTAGCACATTTACTTCAATTTACTAAAGTAAGTAAATATACTCCGTGGCCGAATTATTAAAAACAATGTTATAACTTGTAATATAACATTATAATTGTTATAAAAATCTAAACAAATTGCCGGAAACACGCCAATAAAGTTCGCTCACTGCTGCCTTTGGGAATTACCCACTCAAGTTTGGTATATGTAAAGGTTAGAATTTCTACTCTCTGGTTAATTTACTCTCTACAACGTCATTACAGCGATTAGCCAATAGAGAGCATTAAACAAACCGGTTTCTTCTTAGCAACGACCTGCTACAGCGCTGTAGAGTCTGGCATTGCCAAATGTTGGATCATATCATGTCATAAAACTTCCCCCTCACCAGAGTTTTGAAGACCTTGCTTGGTGGTCGCCTAGATCACAGAGAGTCGGCTCCAAATAACCTGATACCTGATGCTTCTCCAAAGTTTTTACAGAGGCCCTTTTGCTAGCAGTAAGCTGTTAAAGAACTTCTGTGACAAAACTACACTAAACTGTCCTTTTCTATAAATATATGTAAATATCCTTGTTGTGTGTTGGCACTCTTGCCATCTTAAGGTACCTGTAACCAGTAATGATGCAAGTTTTGATTTAGGCTTTGTTGTATTCATACGTTTGGATGATTCACATCTTAACATAATTCAAGGCATAGCATGTTTCAGTAGCGAACCGTGACGTTTGAGCCTTGGCCCTCTGCGCACACATTAATGACGATTATTATACATATTATCCTTAGAGCTAAACTAATTCCCTGACTGAAATTGATGTTTTAAACAACTAATTTCATGGATGTGATCTTGATAGATCTGGTGGAGAATCATATTTGGTGAGCTAAGTTCATCACTATTTTAACAACAGCTAAAACCGCTACAGCGCCTCTGATGGACAATTTTAAAGGCGATTTTCTCAATATTTAGATTTTTTGCACCCTCAGATTCCAGATTTTCAGAATTTCAAAAAATTGACCCTTTTGACTGGTTTTGTGGTCCAAGGTCACATTTGGGTTCCCTGGGAACCCAATACACTAATGCAGTCATCTTCTATATCAGCTAAGGGAACGCTACTGGCAATCTTATTTTGATAGTTTCTTGAATCAGCTAAAACTAGCTTTAATGATTTCTACTTTCTCTTGCATCTCTCAGCTCTTTGTAAAATATGTTTCTGGACTTAATTCAGATCTACTGGTCAGTTACAAAAGTGTGGTTTGGAGCTTTCAATCAGAATAATTTTCTGTTATAGGCCTTGTGCTCAGATATCCCTCCAGCTGGCAATGGAGATGGATGTGCAGCCCATTTAAACCCCAGGCTTTGGTGCGGTCGCAGAACGATAAGGCAGAGCCAGTAACAAACCCTCAAACCGATTGGCCCAATTACACAGGAACCCTGCTCTGAATTCTCAGCAAAGCCATTTTACTGGGGTATAATTTCACTTAGGCTATCACAACTGCCTTGGGATTCTGTTGGGTCATATTTCTTACTTGTGAAAGGCAAGGGGACCAACAAAATATATAGTAGCTTCATTTATTCTCGCTTTGACTACTGACACATTCATGTAGATTGCTAGATTGATACGATTTTCAGATAATTCTCAATGATGAAACTGTCTGTGAAGTTCATAAGTCCTGCTAAAAATTCCAAACGAAGAGACAGGCCTCGTTTTCAATGGAAAGGACATGCAATGCAATGTTCGGTGACAAAGCTGGAAGAAGCGATCATAGCATCTACTGGGAAGTGAGATTATAGCTGTTCAGAAAGGGCTTGCCAAGATGAAATCTCACTAATTATTAATTACATACCCAAGCACTTGGCTCAGGGGCATGGCATGGTTTCCGAAAATATGTTGTTCTCGGAAGGCAAAATACATTTACCGTGCCGAGTGACTGAGTAAGGAAGGCCTCCGATATTGCCATCTCATGTTTAGTAACCAGCCTGATAAGCATTTCAATGGAAAAGACTGTGAAGCAGATACAAATTGAAATACACACAACACAATGTGCTCTCAAGTATAATTGCTGTTTTATAGTCCCAGTCTCTGTTAGAAGGTTGTTAACCCAAAATAATCAGATGAAGCCATTGACCTCAAACAATAGCACTTTAGAGTGATTAGCACACTTAATAGCACATTTATATCCTTTCAGAATCTGAATGATTTGTTGAACCAGTTTGTTTTGAGGGCTTAAAAAGATGTTTTGTATTTTCGAAACTGTAAATAATTATCTCTTTGTCCTAGAGTTTCTTGTTTGTTAATGTGTTTGTTATGTAATAACCACCTATGGGGCGGTTTCCGGACAGGTCTTAAGCCTAGTCCCAGACTAATTTAAATGTTAGAGGTGTCTTGATAAAAAAAAAACGCACTACATATCTTAAAATGTAAGTGCACTTGTTTTGTCTCAAGATGCACACAGTAATGTTTTTTTGTAAAGTATGTTGCCGTGGCGTTTTTAACACATGCATCAGCCATTAAAAGTGGATAACTGGTAGATATGGATGACTTTCTGTTGAACCATTGTTTTCTTTCTAACTTTGTATTTCACTGGCTTTGTCCTTGAAAAATAAAATGAATATCAGCATCCAGAGATATTTCAAACGCAGCCCAATTTCACAGCAGTGTGCTTCTGGTCTACAACTGAAAGTTAAAGAAAGAGATTGCAGGGCTAAGGAGAAATTGTTTCATATTCTTAAACTATCCCAACCAAAATCCTATGAAAGTCTTTTAAGATGATAGTTGATCTTTTCCATTTCCAGACATTACATTGCTTTGCTGTTACTAAACCTGTGTTCATGCCACCTTTAGCAGGTCTTGGCAGAAACTTGTGTGCCCGGGCTCGAGGGCTCGATGCTTCCGGCGTTTGCTCATTACCTATGGAGGTAGTGGTGTGAGATGGCCTTCCCCTCTGGTTGGCCCGGCTTCTGTGGTTTCACATGAAAGAGCGGGTTTGACTGCGGGCAATGGCAGCTGGGAGCCCTAAACAAAAGAACCCTTTCTGTCTTCACTTGGTGTCGCTCTCAGCTGGCCCTTTTATTTCCAGGGCTCTAGTCCGTTTGAAAGTCAAATCTGTTACGCGGGCAATGAGAAACGTGGAATCTGGTTGCCTGGATTTAGAAGGACGAGAATGGAAAAATTCCCATGAATGCAGTATTAAGGGAGAGCGCTGAATGGAGCTGTCCAGAATGCAGCTGACAGCCAGCATTGGTTTAGCCTTTTGTTTACAGCTAGTTAATCCTTCCTTACATTTCACAACATCACTGGAATCTTCAATTGGTAAACCAGATTTAGTTATTTGTTGTTTGTGTTGTGTAACAGATTTGTATTCGATTGACTGTTCACCATGACTTTAGGAGACGGATGTTGCATCCCAAATCACACTATCTATCAAAAAAAATGTGCAAGATGAGAATTAATTTAGGCTTTTGCTAATGATAAACAGATCGAAATGATAAACATGACTTCTCAGTTAGGATCTGTTGTGCATAAAAATGTGTTTGTGATAGTTACCTTTCTATTTTAATAAGTGCAAAAGCACAAAGCTTCCAAAAACTTGTTTTAAATATTTCTCTGTTTTATTTTGTGTTATACTATTTATTCAAATCCCTGAACCCAAGTTAACGCCATCTGTTTTTAAGAAATTACTGCTTAAACATTTTTACTGCACATCTTATCGAGCATGTTATTCATAGATCTCTCATGGTGGGATTGGATTCGTAAATCTGTGGTCTTTGTGCAGATGGCGCGTGCTACAAGAGCCTCTCATCTTCTCATTTTGATTACGGGAAGCCGTCTCTCTCTCTCTCATGATCATTAGCCAGGCCAACAGGATATGAGTCATCATTTACAGCCTCCGCCATCTTTCCATTATTCCAGATGCCAGCGAGACACTCGTGCTTGATGATTGCCATTTATTGATCTTTAGTTCCAGTGTGGCTAAGAGGACCTGTGAGAGGACACTCAACAGGGCCGGAAAAACCTGTTTTTTGTGTACAAAAGATGTGGTGTGAGTAGAGTCTTATGATTCAGTTAGTAAATATAACGCCTTTTTATTACAAAAATAGCACTGTTGGTAAGTGAGATGTGCTGAAATGATTGACAGCGGTACACTGCGAAGCTTTGCGGTTGCTTTGGTGAGGCATGTCTGCGATGAATAGGTAATGGCAATATTAAAGACGACTTTAAAGCACACCTAAGGGGGTGATCGGAAATGATAGAGGAAGCAAATTACGCTCTCTGAGAGAGTTTTGGAAAGCAGGTCAATATGGCCCTATAGTCAGATGTTATCCTAGGCTCGGTTTCAAAACCTTGTGGGCTGCCTCACTCACTGCCTGCCTCTTACATAGTCAGACAGATGCTTTATATCAGTGGTTCTCAAACTGTGGTACGCGTACCACTAGTGGTACTTGAAGAGACCCCGGTGGTACGTGAGGTGACGCGACAGAAAATTAAAAACTCTATATAGAGTATGTACTTACATTTCGTGTTTTAAATACAATTTCAAATGTTTAATACGCCTACATGATTGATAAATACAGAATACATCTCAGCCTATGTGCAATTTTAAAATAGTTGTATGAATTATTGTTGTTTATTTATCATTGGTCGACGTAACTCAGGCGCGTGACGAGCAGCTCAAACACAGAGCGGGAGCTCTCTTCCGACGAGCTGCGTGCAGATTAAGTTTCTTGTGTATTTCTGCACTTGAACTGCCTTTTAAAGCTGTTGTTATTGCTGTAAAGTGCTAATTCAACACGCGTCTGCACCTACTCAAGGTTAAATCAATGAAGCGCACGTTGCAATGTATTTTTGACGCGTCGCTTTGACAAGAGCCGCTGCAGTAAAGTGTAACTCCCCGTTTCACACGGCACGCGTAAGCAGTGCGTAGGAGGAGCAGAAGCAGCGAAAATAGACTCGGCGCCGAAATGATCGCTGCACTGCTGCTTACACCCGATTCTTACGTACTCAGTGTGCAGTGCGTAGAGCAACACGTATGCAGTACAGATCCATCATGCGCCATTGTGCTTCCACACATTAGCGGTCTGCGTCTTCTGTGTGATTCAGTCAACAATGGGTAACGATGGGTATTTCCGATATATGATTAATATAATCGTACGATTTTTAAAAAGGGTTTATGAAATGCGCTATTTTCATCATTGTGATTGTCGGTTTTATGTTAAGTACGAGTGGCTGATAGATATAGCTTATATATAACAGCATCCACCGAAAACTTCCATGGTGTATCCAGATTAAAATGCATGACTTTGAATTAAGTGTAGGACAACATAGAAATACAATTATAAAACTTTTCAGGACTAAACACAATAGCTGAAAAGAACGTACTATTTAAATGATATTTTATATGTAGTTTTGATGTTAGGATGGTACTTCAAAACACTTGATGCTTACGTGAAGTTATATTAGCCTAGCCTATTAAAAGAGTTTCAAAATAACTTACCATCCATTGCAGTGGCCGATGAAACTGCCTCCCATACCTTTTCTTTAGCATTCATGTTTTATAAAAATAGTCCTGGGGGTCATAAATCACTTTGAATTTCTCTACCTCGATAATTAGCCGCGCGTCATCCATCGCGCTGCCCTCTTGTACTTTCTGGACCACCTGCTTGTCACTATCTGCATAGAAGCACCTTCCTCACGCAATATAAACACTGTAGGATATTTGTACTACACAACATTTTAATCTGCTTTTATTGCTTAATTAAACAAATAACATAAATGAAAAAGTAGTAAACTGCATTTATGGTGAAATTACTGCATTTATGTGTCAATTCGTGTTCATTTTGATCATGATACCTGTGCGATCACTTTAAAACAGTCTGATCTAATCTAGTAGAATGATCTAATCCGTTTACATGGGCACGTGAAAAAATACGCACCGCATACGGAGTATGTGTGAATCGGCTGCTACGCACCGCTTCTGCTCCACGAGCACGAGCACGCACCGCTTACGCATGCGGTATGAATGCTCTCATCTGTTAACATGTGCGCCGGAAAAAAATGCGCTGCTTACGCACTGCTTACGCGTGCGGTGTGAAACGGGAGTTACAGCCATTTCATACTGCATGCTTGAGCAGCGCGTAGGGCAGGAGCTCGGCTGAAAACGCCCGCTGCAGGTGCAGGTTCTGCCCAAAGTTGAGCCCAAAGTTGAGCATTTTTCAGCTCTTCGAACGACGGCGCTGATCATGGGAAAAAAGCATAGCACGGGAAAAAACCGTCAACTTTTATAAAAGCGCAGCGTTTCCGTTGAAAACAATTGAAAAAACAAGTCGGCCGCAGGCGTAAATGCCTCGGTGGACACAGCCCCTTACGCGTGAGGTATGAATGCTCTCATCTGTTACCATGTGCGCCGAAAAAAATATGCGCTGTGTGAAACGGCTGTTACCCCTGATTTACACTGCACGCATGTGCGGCACGTTACGGCTCCGTAGAGATTTTGTTCCGTCCTCAATGCGGTGCCAATGTACGCCAGGAGCGTCTCAAACGCAAAGTGGCTGAATTCACGAGACCATATGATTTGCCTGTCCGACGTTGTTTTTTCATAATTTTTGGGGGTTATACCATAAGAAAGTTGGCTAAATGGTTGTTTGTCTGGTATATTGTTGTGTTTATTGCTGTGAGTCATGCTTTGTTCCCTTACGAAAATAAACCATGGTTTTACTACACTTAAAACAAAAAACATGATTATTACCCAGATAGCACAATCCATCTGGTTTACGTCTATTTGACGTCTGCATTTACATCTGCAAGACATCTGCAATACATAGTTTGCTCATCTGCAATACGTCTCGGAGACGTCTGAACGTCTGTAATACGTCTGCTAAAGATCTGGAGATCTGCTGCTTAAAAACATCTGCTAAACATCTTAGAAAGAGCTGTTGTACATCCATTCTAAATCATAAACATCTTACAGACATCTTCTAGATGTCTATATGACGTCTGACAGCAGACATCTCCGAGACGTATTGCAGATGAGCAAACTATGTATTGTAGATGTCTTGCAGATGTAAATGCAGACGTCAAATAGACGTAAACCAGATGTATGTGCGCTATCAATATTAGCTTAACAATATTAGTTAAACAATATTTTACCACAAAATAACCATGGTTTTGATCGAGGTTGAACCTCTCGTCGTCCATTTATGGCTTTATGTCAGGGATATGTGACCGTGAAATACGATCGGGAGTCTGCACAGGGTGTTTATTTTGAAATTGACATGATTTTTTACTTTTATTTTGTATTTGCTGTGCGGTTTGGACGCGGCGTCCGTCAAAAATAGACTAGGCGCCTATCTTTAGCGAAGCGGCGCGGAGAGCCTCTTCTGGGACGCTTTTGAAACGTGCCTTGGCGCGTCTGGTGTAAGCACAATCATTAACTAGAATGACCGCGATCAGTTCCGGTAGCCGCGTCGGAGCCGTAACGTGCGACAGATGCGTGCGGTGTAAATCAGGGGTTAGTCTCTGTTTGTTATATACAGCTGTTCTTTTGATGTTAAAGTATACGTGTATTTATTTATCTCCTGTGTTAAATATTCTTTCCACATTGTTTGTCTTTAATATAAGTTTGTAGGCTTTCTGCAAGTCCCCACAAAGTTAATAAATCCCCCATAAGAGTCCATTAGAGTTAACAGAGCCCTGTTTACAGTGCACTACAGAAAAGTGTTTTGTGTCAACTATTACTGCTGAATAACTTGGAACATGGAAAAAACATGTTCTTTAGTTTAAAAACAGCTGGTAAACAAAGTATTCTTGTATATAAAGCATCAGCAGCAGGTCATCTACATTCATTTTAGTGACTGGGAACACTTCAAATTTAAACTTAAAATAAACATAACCTTATCGTTATCGTCCGCTGGTGTGGACGTAAATATAGTCAAAGTTATCATTATTGTTATAGTTATCATTATAATGTGAACGGGCCCTAAGAGTGCGTAGTGATACAGATTATACAGAGTCGTTAGGTGAAGCGGTCATAGCTGTGTTGTATCGTGACTAAAGCACAGGTATTGACCAATCAGAATCGAGGACTCGAACTAACAGTTTTGTAATAGTATTTTTCACTTAAAAGCAATTAAGTGTTACATTTGAGACAATACTACTACGCTAGATGGTAGAGTACATAGTGCGTAGTTTAAGTACACAGTGTATATGTCATTTGAGACACAACAACGGAGATGCTGTTTTAAAACTTGTCCAAAACAAAGTATCACAAAATGAAGCATAATCTGCATCGTAATCTTGCTTTTGATGCCTTAAAAGGCTGCCTATGTAGGCAGCTCACTATGTCCAGACATTCCAAAGTGTCAAATGATCCAGAACACCATTAGTCTTGATAAAAATCAGCATCATCGTTTGTTCTCTTAGGGATAACCTCCCTTTTTCAGCTTGTCGCATGCCGATATTTGAATGCTGTCATTTATAAGCACCTGGTCTTGACGCTGTGTCCCTGTCCCTGCATAGCAAGCATTCATCACTCTCAATGTTCCCTAGTGTCTGCTTTACTTCTGGCTGACTGACATCAGTGCTGATGAGGTTGATCTATCAAAGGGCTCTAGTATCTGTCATTGAATTACCAAAATGCTTTGTGAAATGCCAATCGGGTAGGACAGTGTGTCCACGGATCAACCCATTAAGTTCTGCCCAAAGCCAACGGCAGACCGGAGGATGAAACCATACCCTCCTTGAAAGGCTATCTGCTCTCACCTCTGTCCTCACCTTTGAAGTCGTGCTGCGCTAAACAACGTGCTATTGAGCAGAATGTAACACTAGCCGGGACTGGACTGTGTCGATGTGCCACTGGCGACAGAGCCCATGAATTATTGAGTCCAAGGATGACTAAGAAGAGCGTTTTGGTGCCCTTTTGAATCCGTTTGTGGGAAATTAAAGTTGTGTAGAAGAAAGAAAAGATCAAATATACAGTTATTGAATCGTGAGACTCTCAAATGTACAATGTTTGAAAGACTGAGTTGATTTTCTTCACTGTTTTGGTAAAGAAGACATCGACAGTGATGGCAGACGTTTTGTAGAGGCTTGTAATAGCAAGTTAGCATTAAAGGGAAAAGGCCCGCCCTCCCATCAGAACTCCTTCTAAAGCCACGCCTACTCATGCCTATTACCTAATGTGTCATTTACCGGTGAGAGAACATTAGCACATCAAATTACAATATTAGTAAACGTACAGAAAAATATATATATTATAAGAACTGAGTAAAACAAATTAGGTTTTAATTAGAGATGCACCGATACTAAATTTCTCCACCGATAGCCGATTATTCTGAGTGATATCTGCCGATACATATTCTGAAGATTAAAATAACATTTCTTCACTTTCTGAATGTTATTAATTCATATCATAACTATTCATATTAAACATCAAACTTAACATTGTCTATATACAGAGCACAAATTCATTGCATTTTCCCGTCCTCTTTTGATTGACATGATATATCAATACATCGATATATAGTGTAAAAAATCGCTTTAATCGACTGATACAGATCATTGGCCAATATATCGATGCATCTCTAGTTTTAATAGAAACTATAATGGTGTCAACCGGTATGTGATGGATTTTATTGCTGGAGTGTTATCTGCCAGATTAATTCTATGGAAATAATGCACAAAACACACTACATAAAGAAAATGCTATAATGGTTTTGATTGGAAAAAGTAAAGGTTCCTAATGGTATTTTAATGGAAACCATAAGAATTTCTGTAATGGTTTCTAATGGATTTTGGTTGTTTTTGGTCCTAGGATGTGAGGAGACTTCAAGCTGTATATCAAAAAATGTTTATGAAAAACATGGCCTGCCATAGCTTTAAACATGTCTTACTGGACAATAAATTGTAATTGTCATTAATAATATGTAACTGTATTTAAACCACAAAAAAAAACCCACCAAAGTAAATTTGTACTTGATTTTTGCCCAAGTGCACAAGTATGGCTTGTAGCATCTCTGTTTTATATCCTTGTATGTATGTATGGGCACACATGAGCTGAGGCACCACCTGCTCAGGTTTAATTAAACATCTGATATATACAGAACAGCAGTTGTTTTCTGCATGGATGAAGTACGGGAAACAGCCGGCATGCTACAGGTATGTCTTTGCTTTCTAGAGGCTGGCGGGCACAGGCAGTGGTCTGCAAATAACAGGTTGAACTGACTTTATGAGGTCTTACCACATTTATCACTTTCATGTCATTCCAAACCTGTATATGACTTTCTTCTGCAGAACATAAAAAAAGATATTTTGAAGAATGATGGTAACCACACAACACTGACACCCATTGACTTCCATTGAATAGACACAAAACCACTGATACATTTCTCATAATATCTTCTTTTGTGTTCCATAGAAGAAAGAGTCAGGTTTTGAACCACACAAGGGTGAATACAAAAATATATATTTCATAGATTTGTCTCATGTATGATGCAGTCTCCTCCACCTGTCGCCTATTCCCTTAATCTGCTTCTCTAAATGTCTCCTTTTCGTCTCTTTTGTCAACTATTCGGTTCCAGTTCTGTTCTCCCACTCTCTCTCCCCACCGTCACTCCTCTGCCGCTTCAGCTCTGTGGCTCTCAGTGTGCAGTGTGATGTTCAGTTACTCCTCCATCTGTTCATCTCTTCCTCTCTCTCTTCTGCTTCAGTGCTCGCTCAAAGCCACGTGGCTCTACTGTGTAGTTCACTGTACGGCCAGCACTCCATCACCACGGCTAGTGACATTGCAATACAATGACCCACAGTGTCCTAAAACATTTTGCTGTGACTAATCACACGTTCTCTTCCTCTTGAGTAAATGGCACTTAAAAGAAAGCACTCTTGCGGCACTGATAGTGTCAGATGGAAATAGCATGAAATGTTTTTGATATGAAGTCTGAATGGCGACCGTGTTCATACACTATGTTATTTACAATTCTGCTTTGTTTACCAGAATTGTATTGGAATTTAAGGAGGTGGGGTGACATTTTATAACATTAAATATATTTATTCATAGGTTAAGTCTAAAGTAATACGCACAATAATCATACAATACATTTGAATTATGAACACATAACACATGGGGTGTTTTTAGAAACATTAGATTGTTCATTTATATCAATATTGATTCATATTTTAAATGACAACTATTGAAGTTTGTATTAAATATGACAATCAAGAGTGTATTAAATCTGAGTAAAACGAAAAATATTCAAATTAACAAGATGCGCCACTGCCGTTACAAAGAATGGCGAGTAATGCAACGTTCAATATGGCCGCTCTAGCGAAGGAAGTCCCAATTTAAGATTATCAAACCAAAATTACGATACGGTTCATGTCATGCTTAATTATTGCTTGGAAATGTGCCGTTTAATTTTGATTTTTGCTAGCGATTTAAAAAAAAAACGGCCTTCCCCCATTCAAGTAGATAGGACTGTGGACTTGCTATGGCGTAAATAGCTGCCCAGATGCGTTGCAAACATGGCCGCCGAGTGGCACGACTTCCGTAAACGGACTTTGGTAAAACGCTCTCGCTGCAGAACACATTCTCTCCTCTCAGTCTCAGATCACAGTCGAGCATCCGGCTAAAAGCCCCGCTCTAAAGGTCAGATTCGGGTGGAGGCTTTTCTCACTGTCTGGATTTAAGCATCACAGCAGGTGTCAAGGTAAAGAGAAATAACTGGATTGTGGTCCTGTCTCAGTTTAAGTAGATTTACAGATACCACAAATCTCCTCCATGAACAAGACAAGCGTGTCCTTCGCTTTAACTATGACCCCACGAGTGACACTTATGTAGTGGAGTAGTGCTTTTAATGCATTTGACAGGGTTGCTTCTCACCATTTTTTTGGTGAGTTTCTCACTTTCTCCTGTTTTCCGGCTGCCCGAATTATTATTTGGAGCGATGTAGCGTAACGTTGTTGGCTGTTGGCCTGAGAGTGTGTGCTAGTACTCTGCAGGGGTCAGGAGAAAGTGGCATCAAGAGAGAATTAGTGCGAGAGAGCCAATAAGCGAGTGTGTGTGGTCGAGAGATTCAGGTAATAAACCCTTTGTGCTTTGAGTGGCAGCTCCTACAATAAAGTAGAGTACCTTACACCTTTACTGGCCTCCATCCCCTCGGTGCCCTTGCTGATATTATATAATGACATGTTTTTAGTCTAGTGCAGCAGGACTTTTAACTTTTTTTAAATGGCTTATCTGAGGGGTTAATAAAGGTTCTTCCCAGGCTATGAAACTGCAGAGAAGCATCACCGTTGCAAAAGGAGAAGTACATTTTTAGATTTATATTAAAGAGTATATATTATTTGGGATTGTGGATTGATTTACACAAATGAATAGTTCAAAACAACAGTACTAATGTGAGGTAACAGATTAAATTGGGTCAGCTTTGATTCCATATGGACTTTAATGGGTAAATCTGGTAAATCTAAAATGACAGGAAATCTGATATAACTCTCGAGTAAAGCAGAACATACAGATGTGCTCAAGGATCTCATTTATGTGCCGCTAAGCTTCTTAAATAAAAGCCTGAATATATAATAAGGATTAAATGGCACGAATCTGGCAAACATTATAAAATCCTACTAGTTTGGAAGTAGCCGCTTGGGATCTTGATTTGGTTTTTCAACGTAGGAAGAATTTATTAAAATGTGTGTATCTGTACGTGCAAATTGGTTGGCATTTTAAAGAGCTATTGCCTTTTTGCACACAGTAAGGGTACGTTTACGCGACAATGAAAAAACGGAAAAGTTTTCTTTGTGTTTTTGAAAACGTTTACGTACACACAGAAATACTATGAAAACGCTAACATGCGCCTGCACCAGTGTTGGGTGTAACTAGTTACTAAGTAATTAGTTACTGTAATTTAATTACTTTTCCCTTGAAAAAGTAAAGTAAGAGATTACTCTAATTTTTCTGTAATTTAATTACAGTTACTTCTGATGTAATTAAACTAAATACTTTGTGTAATATATGTGTGTGTGCAAGGAATGGACATCAAAATTCAAAGTCTAACTTTACAATCCGTGCTTTAATGTATAATTCTCACATTTGTAATACATTGGTCAGTTAATAATACTACTTTATGTAGTTTTATATTCTTTATTTGAATGAATGAAAAGAGCAGTTTCATGTCTTTCGTTGAATTACTTAACAAATCAAGGTTGATATAGGATATAGAAAGTAATTAGTAATAAGTAATTAAATACTTTTTGGTGAGAGTAATTTGTACAGTAATCTAATTACACTATTGAATATGTAATTAGTAACTAGTAATTAATTACCTTTTCAGAGTAACTTGCCCAACACTGGCCTGCACACACACACACACACACACGTATCATTGCTGTCCAAAGATGTCCATATTCACAGTTTTTCAGGAAATAGAAAAAACGGTATTTTTTAAATGATAATACGCATGCCTATAGACTAAACATATAATTTGCATGCATTTTCACAGATTCGTGTTTTTGT